>NC_136798.1:20768385-20843385 GCF_951216825.1 Electrona antarctica
TTATATTTAATATTGTGCGCTTGTACAGTAGATCTGTTCAAGCTGTTACTTTGGGCTTGTTAAGGACAGACCGATTAATCGGACCGATTAATTAATCGGTCTGATTGATTAATCGAACCGATGCTGATTAATCTAAAAACAACTAAAATCGGCCGATACCGATGTGTTTGCCGATTAATCTCCCATCACTACTGCCTACCGATGTGTCTGGTGACATCCAATGTAGTTGCCAGAACAGCGGAGAAATCCTACGCTAACAATATACAAACCTACTATACGCCCACTGCTTTGAAAACCAACCCTGACACCGTTGCAAATATGAAGGACCTCCCTAAAGTAGGCCTATGTGTTGGTACTGCAATGCAGTTATGTTTTTTTTCTAAATTGTTTCCACCCAGGTTCATTGTCGAAGGATGACTGACTCTCGCCAGTCTCTAGCTGAGTCAAGCATTTAGATATTGGCCTACAAATCATCAGCTTTACAACACAAGGTCACCCCACCTGTTGGTGCATATACACTCTCTAATAAACTACTTTGGTGCCGACCTAGTTTGGCTGGATGGATCCTTGACTTCCTCTCCTTCAGAACCCAGAGGGCTTATGTCAGCTGAGCTCTCTGCGTCTACACGTTCACCATGGGCCCAGGGCTAATCATTTTTTGCAAGTCCTGTGTGCACCACATAAGACACACTTTTGTCAGCTGTCAGCTTTTCTCTTCAGGCAGGCAGTTAGCGCTGCCCATATAGCACTGCTATATGCAACATTCAATACGACTTAAAGTTAAAACCCTACGTACATGCATATACTTTGTTGAATGGGGTCCCTAGGGGGCTCTCTCCTTGTGCCCCCCCCTCCTCCTTTTTCCATCTACTATACGCCAATACATAACATTTCTTCGCCCGAAATAGCAGATTACAAACTCACAACATGTCGCATGTGTGACATGTTGCGAATCAATCAATCAATCAAAATTGATGAGGTGTATTTTTTCATGGATACTATATGTCCCTCTTCATATCTGATTTCAATAACTAATAAAGAAAGGAAATAATACAATTAACAGCCGCCTCTCTGAGGGCAATAGGGCATGGGCTCAAGCCCCCCTGGGTTCTATCTGCATGTAACCCCCTCCCATCCATTGCTTTAAATTAAACATTGTCAATAACATTGATAGCATGTCATTATTCCGACGGCTGGTTTGTCCGGCTGGCCCCATGCTAGTTAGCATCCGGCAGTTATAGATGACCCATACTCAACATTTCTAACAAAAAAGGTTAGGGGTTCACATTGGGCTGTATGGGCTGGCAAGTAGACTATAAGGGATGTATGCTAATAGAAACTACAACCTTTCTGTTCCTGGAAAGTTAGCATGCCGAGGTAGAAGCCATTTGCATATATATACACTTTTACATCTCGTTTGAAATGACAAAATCTGCCTATAATGACATCACTGGTAGGCACTAGGCAGGTAGTAAGTAACTGGTAGTAAGGGTCCATTTGGTTTCATTTTACACTCTCAAGAGTTAAAGCATTGTTAAACATCTGCATTACTTAATTTACAAGAAGTCTACACCATTAGAGAATGTAGAAGAATTGTTACTTTGATCTGTCCTATGGTACCACATCAATTAACAGCATGACAACAAAATATTCATATGATGCTAAATCTCATCAAATGGTGGTCCGTGGCTCGAATGCCAAACCAATAATGGGCCTTGATATGAAAAAGGTTGAAAACCACTTCTTTAAATTCAATGATTGCAAATCGCTAAAGGCATTAGCTAACAAATGCCTTAAACAGATGCCTAAAACAGTGTAGTACTTTTCTATTTTCAGTCTACTCATAATTACATTTTCTTTCATTTAAGGATAGCTACAAGGTACCGTATTATGTCATTAAAGGAGCATTCAGTGATTTGGGTAATTTGGAAAAAACCCTGGTCCACCCTGGTAACAAGATGTGCTCATGCACACGCTTTACAGTGAGGGAAGTACAACAGACCAACAGCATGTGCACCAAGGCCCGCCCCACTCGATCATGATTGGAGGAAGGCCCCTCTCATCCTGATTGGATGAAGGCTTTGCCACCCAAAGCCCAAACCGAAACTAGGGTTTTTTGACCCCAGGGGCTCACTGGGGACAGGGAGGAACTCCTTATATGGTCTGCACACTTTATAGTAGGGAGGATTATCCAAAAAATAAGAAAAAATAAGTGATATTTGAATTAAGTGAAATCACTGAATATACCTTTAAGTATTTGTGCCCATCTCAGGGTGTGTGTGTGTGTGTGTGTGTGTGTGTGTGCGTGCGTGCGTGCGTGCGTGCGTGCGTGCGTGCGTGCGTGCGTGCGTGCACACACTACACTTACCGGCCAGCGCAGCCCCGGTGGTGGTGATGACCACGGCAGCAGCGACGCCGTACGACGGCACACCGTTTTTCAGGACACACACGCCGATGCTGAGCGTGACCAGCGGCAGGCAGCGCTTGAACACCACGTACATGGGCAGGCTGAGGCCACGCAGTGACCACAGGGTCAGAGTGGACTGTAGAGTGGACAGGATGGTCACGCCACCAAACGTCTGCGTGGGGGAGAGGGGGGAGGGGGGAGAGAGAGAGATAGCGAGAGGGGGGGGGGGGGGGGAGAGATAGCGAGAGGTGCGGAGAGGGAGAGATAGAGAGAGGTGCGGAGAGAGAGATAGATGGGTAGAGGGAGGGAGAGAGAGAGTGGGGGGGAGAGGGGAAGGGAGAGAGAGGGGGGGAGGGAGAGAGAGAGCGAGAGAGAGAGAGGGGGGGGGAGGGAGAGAGAGAGAGAGAGAGAGAGAGGGGGGGGGGGAGAGGGGAAGGGAGAGAGAGAGAGAGAGGGGGGAGGGAGAGAGAGAGAGAGAGAGAGGGGGGGGGAGAGGGGCAGAGAGAGGGAGAGAGAGAGAGGGGGGGAGGGAGAGAGAGAGAGAGAGAGAGAGAGAGAGGGGGGAGAGGGGAAGGGAGAGAGAGAGAGGGGGGAGGGAGAGAGAGAGGGGGGGGGGGAGAGGGGCAGAGAGAGGGAGAGAGGAGGGTAGGGAGGAGGGGAGAGAGGTCTATTCAACTCTGAGTGTAGCCTATACAAACGGAATGACCAAAATAACCAAATGGATCCCAACGGCACTCAAGAGTTACATTCACAGTAAGTTTTATGTGTAGCCTATAGCCCGGTAATATATTAGCCTAAATGAAGATCAGTGCACCTGTGTCTATTTGATAAATAGAGAAAATAAACTATATCCTCTGCTAAGAAATAAGAAGTCCATAAACAATCATATTCATATTATTTATAGCCAAATAGTTAATGAGGATGATGACCTATATGCTGATTGCTATACAGGGCTGTTTTCAACGTGGCTTTAAAAAAAATCCCCCACAAAACACCTATATCTATATATGCAGAGTAGCCTATAATACGACATAGAGGTGATCTGAGGGGAGACCTGCACTCTGCTGCAGACTTTTAATGTCACTCTAGTTCTGTTTCTATACTCTCTCCTCTGCTGCTGTCACCGACATTCTATTTTTGCTCTTTTCCACTCAGTTCCCATTCTCTTCTTCATCACTGCTCCCCTTTGACTTCATCTCTCCACACCAGCCTCGAAATAATTTAATTTCATAATTTTGTCCAACCAGCCCCCAATTACTGTGCGCAAAAAAAAAAAAAAGATTGTCAGCATGACTATTTTTGTCTGATGGCTGATGGGACATATTAGCCACGTATAATCGTCAGCATGCTTAAATAAAATGTACTCTCATCTTGAGTGTTCATATATAGCCTACTTTAACTCGGAGTGTGTTGCATTTTCACTTATTGGTGCATTACTGCATTTGCATGCTTCCACTTTCAACCTTGAGCATGTCATTATAGCCTAATGGACGATTTTTATTAATAGTCTAATCAAAAATAGTGCGTTTTTTGTAGTTTGGGCTATTATTACCATGATGAGATTATCATGGTAATAATTCAATGAGATATCGTCAACACTTTATATCTAAAATGTACACATCATTTTACTCAAGGGGCTCCCAAATGAACCCTTAACCAAAGGTATTAAAAGTTCTGCAGAGTTGGATGAACACAGGATGTCACATTGTAAAGATTTGGGTCAGACAGAGAAATAAATAAACCATATCAAATGAAACTATAGGGGTCATTGAAATTACCACTTGAGCCCCACATGCATCTTTCCAATATATTCTCCCCAAATAGCAGATCTAGCCTACAAGCTCACAACATGTCTCATTTATAATTGCAACTTTGCCAGCTCGTAGATGAGCTATCGTGCAGGAAGAGTCAGATTTATTAGGCGTTTTAACCACTTCTTAAAAGTGCATTAAACAGGTTGATTATAGCTTCTCTGCATCATCATTACTATGCCTCCATCCTGCATGCATACCTTTAGCCGACGGGGTCCCGAAAAGGGACCAAACTATCCATAAAGCCTATACCTTGGCGAGCTGCAGGCTGAACGGGGGGATGTCGACCTTGCCCAGGCGTCGCAGGGTCTCCAGGACTATGGCCGCCGTGCCGCTGGTCAGACACTGGATGAGGGTCAGGTAGTTGAAGTTGTAGGTGCTGATGAGGAACTTGAGCAGGATGTTCAGGCTGCCCGAGAAGAAGCCGTGCGCCACGGCCACCGTGATGCCCAGCATCCGGCCCGAGCACACGTCCACCACCATTGTGTGTTTATTGGAGGACTTTCTTATAAGGAAATAAAGATTATATATAAAAGTCACGGAGTAAAAGAAAAATAGGGAGATGTCTTTCTTCTCCCAATAGGGGATTTCTTCTCCCCCCTCCCTCCCCTTCTTTTTTTTGTTTTACAAGTTTTGGTTTGGTGCGCAGTATCCCTGTCCTGTCTGTCCTCTCCCCAAGGGCGCGCGGAGTGCAGGTTGGAATGTCCGAGTTATTAACGGCTCTCTCTGGCATGCAGTAACCACCAACCAACGCGAATCGACCCGCATGCAGCGTTCAGTAGCTTTCAATAAAAAAGAATATATAAAAAAACCCTGCTACTCTCGCAGGAGGAGAGAGAGAGAGAATGGACGGACGAACAGCTTGAAAAGAGGCAGGAGGGAGGGAAAAAAAGACCGGTTGGCTGGTTTCTGGAGCGGGGGAGTGGAGAGAGAGAGAGAGAGAGAGAGAGAGAGAGAGAGAGAGAGAGAGAGAGAGAGACACAGAGAGACACAGAGAGAGAGAGAGGGGGGGGGGGGAGTTCTGCTGACGCGTCAGTTTGGTATAGCTCTCTCTTTAATTGAAATTGCAGGCCAATGGTTCACTTCTCCTTATGGGTATCCCCCTCTTTTCTCTGTCTCTGTCTTTCTCTCTCATGCTCACTTTTCTTTCATCACGGACAGTCGGACATGCGGCTGTTTGGTGGTGGTGGTGGTGGTGGTGGTGGTGTGTGTGCTGTGTGCTGTGTGTGTGTGTGTGTGTGTGTGGGGGGGGGGGGGTGTAGAATGAGAGAGGAGAGTAGACTATACACACTGTCTGAAGCTAATGTTAGTTATCATCTCTGGGGCATAATAAACCGTAAAGTGACAGTCACAATCACAGGACACTGCAGACAGAACGGAACGGTGAACGAGAGAAGAGAGAAGCTGAAATGAAACAAGCTCGCGGCACTTTGCCCGTTTGCCGCTGCCGAGCAGGCCCGGCCCGCGCGGAGTGAATGTGACTGGTTTTTCAACCCGGCTTTTCACATCAAGGCCCATTGTTTATTCTGCATTTGAGCCACGGACCACCATTTGATGAGATTTAGCCTCTCACTCAGACCCAATAAGACTAAGGAATATTTTGTTTTTGTTGTCGTTGGATATTAGATTTTGTCCACAATTCCATGATGTATAGGAAAATATCTAAGGGTCCATTTGGTGAATACCAACTCGACTATTTAAATTGGGGGACCACCTGGAACTCCCTCAAGGACCACTTGTTGAAAACCACTGAAATGACGTTTGCCGCATTTGGCTTTCCATCCGAGAGAGAGAGAGAGGAGGGGGGCACTTACTTTGATGGACTTTCCCCTCATATTATAATGCAGTGCAGTGAATTAAGACAAGGCGAAAGTGATGGAAAAAATAGTCTCTGATATGAACAGGTTGAAAAGTATCTTGCCACAAAAAAATTAATGTACGAATTTCAATGTACGAAACTCCACTGACACATGCCTCCTCTATTTGAGTGACCACATCAAACACGAGGTGGATGCTGGCAAATACTGTGGCATGGTCATGCTGGACCCCCCCCCCCCTGCCTCCCAGTGAGCTGTGGCGTTCCACAAGGAAGCATACTAGGGCCTTTACTGTTCCTAATATATGTAAACGACATGACATCAGCTTGCAACTTGTTCCTGTTCGCAGATGGTCTCGGACTAGCCTGGCTAAAGCCAGACGCGAATATATACCACACGACAGTGTGATTTGAGTCTGGAGCATTTCAGCAAGGCAGATGGCTTCATGGTTAGAGTCCTGGAGGCAAATCTTTCCGGTGATAAAATGGCCACCAACGTAATCAAAAAAGTCAACCAAAGAACAAGATTCCTTTACAGGATCTCCTCACTGGTCAACAAAAACACCTTGAAGACTCTAACAGGAGCCCTCATACAAGGTTTCTTCGACCTCACCCCTGCCCACTTTGACAGGCTGGAATGGCTTAGGGTTGACAACGTTGAGTACAGCATCTTGAAATGGGTCAGGTCCACAAGATTCAATACACCACCAAGATACCCACCTGTCTAAATAAATGTCCTTAATGTCAATGAAGTCCACACCAACAACACCAGAGGGAGTTCAACAAACCACGTGCAACCCAGATTCGGCACAAACAAGAGACTAAATTAATTTCGCTCCTATGACACAGAAATGTGGAACGCCCTACCAACTGTCATTATATGACATGTGAATCCCTTGACTCCTTCAAAACCGCTCTCAAAGGGCACCTACGGACGGCTGCAATTTGAAACTGGCCCCCGTAAAATCTGAATCCCCCGTGCACCCATCCCTTTCCCCCTCACTGTATATTTCCTTTTTTACCTCCTTTATGATGATTTCCTGTTTTTGGCTATATAGAAGTGTATATTTGTACGTCTCTAAATGTTATGATGAATTGAAAACGGTGGACCCTCTTGTAAACAAGTGTAATGCTTTATTTTTAAACCAGTGGTTCTCAAATATTATAATTTCAAGACCCCCCCCCCCCATAACTCTGAGAGTATGCTGTTCAGTTACAGACCTGGCTGAGACCCTTAAGAGACCCTGAGAGTCCCTGGAGTCCACTTTCAGAAACACTGGACTTTATCTCTCTCTCTCTCACACACACACACACACACACAAAGTGTGGGCTGGATATAATCAACATAATTCATAATAGGCATGCAAATCACTCAAGCTATATCTTTTATTTAAATGTGTAATCAGGAAATCGTCTCCCCCTCCCCCGCTGAGGCATGGATGGACCCTATGCTCTCTTATCAACAATTAAAATACGAGAGACAGAGAGAGAGACAGAGAGAGAGAGAGAGAGACAGAGAGAGAGAGAGAGAGACAGACAGAGAGAGAGAGAGCAAGACAGAGAGAGAAGCTTGCAAAGTTCCAGCCATATTCAACCAAAAAACTAACCACTTACTGTAAACCCCAGCATCAGAAAATAGCTGATCTACAAGCTTATCTGCTATTTTCAGCAAAGAGTTTTAATGTAGAGTGAAAACAGAAAAGATACTATACTAGTATTAATCCTTGAGGAACACCATATGGGTTTAAAGTGGCTTTATACACTGACAAAACTCCAGAAGAACAATTCCAAAAACCTACAGATGATGCAAACTAGAGTTTTATTTTACTTTTATTTCCACAGAACATGTAAGCATTATCACAAAAATAGCCTATGAGAAATGCAGCCAGTACCACTGTGATGTAATTGTACAATTCATTTATTATAGAATCATACACATAATGAAACATACATTTAAGAGTAATAATCTTCAGTAATCTCTCAGTGTGTTAATGTATTGTTAAGGCACAATGTCTTGACTTAAAGGATGTCTTCACCCATTTTCAACCTTCTTCATGTCATGTTGTCATGTTGTCATGTTGGTTGGGGAATTGAGACAAAGCGGGGGGAGGGGGTGGGATGGGAGGCGGGTGTGTGTGGGAGTGTATGTGACTTATTAGTCCATGAGTTCACGTGTGTGTGTGAGAGTTAGCCCGGAGAGTTCTTCTGGGATGCATGCAAGGTCAGTTCTCGTGGTGGAAGATAGCAACAAGTTGCTATAGAGACGCTCGTGCCAGTCCAGAGTCACAACAACAGGTGTCCGTGAAGATAGGGGTGCCTATCTTCACGGACACTTCCACACTGATGAAGGCTGGATAGCCGAAACGTTTGTCCCTGTTCAAAAATGCAATAAATATTTTGAACTGAAGTCTTGCTGTGTGCGACCCACTACCGTTATTTGTTATGTGTAGAATCGGCCTCAGGTCTTAATGGGTTAATTACGGTAATAGAATGAAATGTGGGTGTGTCCTGTGGACATGTCAAGTTGGATACCGAAAAAAATCCTCAGTGTTAATATCTACCCAGTTGTACCCAGTATACCAATGTATAACCTTGATTACAGTATGTTGGTACACACGTGGGAGTTAATTGAACTACTGTGTAGCTACTTCCAGTGTAGGCCACGCACGCACAACGCACACGCATGCACACGCACACGCACACGCACACACACACACACACACACACACACACACACACACACACACACACACACACACAGCGTAGTGTATATCAGACAGAGCAGAGGATTCCCTCACTGACCTCACTGCACAGAGGAGGGAAGGGAGGGGGGTTGCACAAGGAGAGAGGAAGAATGGAAGCAGAAGGGACTAGGAAAGGACACAAGGGGACGTGTCTGCGTAAACGGCCCATCAAGCAAACATTTTCTTTGGTAATTAAACAGCCTCTCAAGCAAAAAAACAAAACAAACAAACATTGTTTTTTAATCACTCTGTCAGAAACATGTGTCCCTGCATGGAGAGCCCCCGTCCCGTCATCCCTGAGGGCTGTACTGGGACAGCAGAGGAGGGTCTCCCCGCAGGGGGGGGGGGGGGGGAGCGTGGTAGAAGGGGGACATCAGTCTCATCGAGATCATTGAAATATCTACTCGTGATAGACTTTGACGTTATTGTAGGCGAGGCATGGCATGCTCCATAACTATGGGGCAATGCTATATCTAATTATGGGGCACGGCGTGATGATGGGGCATAATTATTATAGATTAATCATCGTTATAACCATATTTCAGGAAAGAAATAAAATAAAGAAAACTAGGGGGTGTCAATAATAGGTTACCACCAAAAATGTTTTGGAATTCCCAAAATAGGAATGCCAATATATTGCAAATTGTGGTTACAAGTAAACACTTATCTATATAACATGTGTCACATGTACTAGGACCGGCATGGATTGAGATGCACTCAGTGTTAATCTCAAATCAGATTAATTAATGATTCATTAATTAACCATTATTGCCCTTAAAGCTGCTATAAGCAATAATATGTCAAAATATTAATGTAGTCTCTGTGACACATCTAGGGGCCGTAATCTGCATTCAAAGATGTTCCTAGAAGCTTTGTCATTGGTTGAAAAAAACCCGGTCGCAGTGACTAACCAATCAGGAAGCAGACAGGCAAATTGACCAAAGCTTCTAGGAAAATATTTGAATGCAGATTGTGGCCCCTAGATGTGTCACAGAAACTAAATCTTTTTTGGGAGCGTTCTACCAGCAATGGCTGTCTGAATACCAAAAAAATAAAAAGGTCATTACAATTTTGACATATTATTGCTTATAGCAGCTTTAAGGCAACACTTGATGGATTTGTTGGTTATTTTGGTTACATCGTTTTGGCTTAACTCATCAATCAATCAAAAAGTGATACAACTCATTTCCACCAGTGACAGCAGTACTATTATCATAATATCAAATCAAAATGATTAATATTTACTCCTGTAAAGTGAATATGTTCCACGTTCTCATCTTCATCACCACTTTAAACAAATGTTTAACTTACCATTGTATGCATGCCTGACATATTGTCACATTCTATCAGCATCAATAAAAAGCTATATGATGATAACTATGACATTTAAGCCACGTCAATGTCCTCTAGGACTAATGACTAATGAGTGACATTTTCAATCAATTCTGACTGATTGCTCGCTTGAAAAAAGGCATGACATGGTTGTGATTATTCAGTATGCGGAGGTGCACGTGCAGACCACACACTCACAAATACCCCCACCCACCCACGGATGCATACCCAGATGCGTGTCCATTCTCGTTCACGTGTGAGAACATAAAACAAACAGAATATGGATGCTGGGGTGGTTAATATGTTGTTCACAGTTTTAGAGAGAAATACGTGAAAGCCAGCTGACATATTGGTCTGGAAAGCAGACAAATCTGCCAGAGTGAATTCTCTAATATCCATGTGGGTGGTTAGTCTGACCACATCAGGCTCATTAGGTGTTAAGTTAGGACAACCAAGACGCCTGTAGCCCTGTACAGAAATACATGCAAGGTAAAACGGCAAACTGATTTCTGATTATTGCTGGATCATGATGATGATGATTGATGATGCAAGTGTATGTGTTGTGTGTGTGTGTGTGTGTGTGTGTGTGTGTGTGTGTTCTACGGAGCAGACAGACAGCTAGGTGTGTAGATCTTCACTGTCTCGTCCCATGAACAGTCCACCACCTGTGAACACACAAAACCGAGAGATGTGACACAAGTTCACAACATGTTGTAACGACGGCTGGTTGGGTTGGTTTTTTATTTTTAAAGATATTTTTTTGCGGCTTACACCTTTTATTGGTTTTTGAAGGGACAGACAGTAGGCTGACAGGAAACGGGAGAGAGATGGGGGAAGACATGCAGTAAAGGCCGTGTCGGGCTCGGGAGTCGAACCCGCGGCACACTGCGACTGGATTACCAGTCGGGTGCCCAGACGGTTACGCCACCGCCTGGGCGGTTGGGTTGGTTTTTGTGCTGGGGTGCCAGTCAGAGTCTCAGTCTGACAAAAATATGTCAGACTTGTTAAATGGCGTCCTGTAGTTTCTATAGTTTCAATGTACAGATTATGTTTTGGGATATTATATTGTTTAGACTGATGCTAGGTTCTTGGTTTAGCCGTGATCCCATAGTTTACTTTATTTTCCTACAGAAACAAGAACATATTGTACAATTATACTGCACTTTGTCACTTGTAAATGACCAACCTAACAATAACTCCATTCCCTAATTGCGAAGCAGCAGACACATTCATTACAATCAAATCCATTTATTCGAAGCGAATCCACGTATTATAGGGTAATCTATTCGTTGCATAAATTGCACGACAGTCTTGGCCAGTACAATCCCACACTCACACACACGCGATCGCTATTCTTGTGAGAAAACTCCTGCACACTGTCTTGCAAATGCAATTAAAAAAAGTTGTAATGGGAATACGTTTCGGTCTGTGAGGCGTTGCTCAGGTTATCTTTTAAATTGTTTTAGCCATTCTTTACTCTATAGCCGTGAAGCCAATCTACAAGTGGTGAGATGGTGGATGGGCCATTTTTGGTGCATGACACTGGAGTGCAACTAAGTTTAACTCCAACCAAACCTATAATGTGTTCCTTGTTGTAGTCAATTCTAATCTTTTTGGAGCGGTGCTAAGCGCTCACAACAAAGGGCTTTAAGTGTCTGTCTGTCTGTCTGTCTGTCTGTCTGTCTGTCTGTCTGTCTGTCTGTCTGTCTGTCTGTCTGTCTGTCTGTCTGTCTGTCTGTCTGTCTGTCATTCACACTCACAGTGAGCAGTCAGCTAATTGGGGCTGCATTGGGGTCAAACACACACACACACACACACACACACCTCTCAGTTCACACGGTCTGATTTTTTTTAAACTGTAGAAGGTCACGCTGCAATGCATTGTGACCTTGTAGATCGCCTAATTTTGGTGAAGTGAAGTATGCTTCCAGCGCCTTCAGAAGTATAGACACGCGCACGCACGCGCACGCAAACACCCAAACACTGCCTGACAATAAACGTGCATGAAACACACACACACACACACACACACACACACACACACACACACACACACACACACACACACACACACACACACACACACACACACACACACACACACACACACACACACACACACACACCATAAAATGACTTCTAACTACAACACAGACAATGGACCCTCTAAGTAGCCTAGCTATTCACCAGCAGATCACAGAGACAATCAAAGCAATTAGCATCAAGCCTGATATACTCTGTATAGTGATACTGTATGCTCAGTTGAAGCTCAGAACACGTCGCAATGCGTTGCAATACGACATGCTTTTCCTCTTCTCTTCAGCACGTGTCGAGAGCTTGTAAATCTGCTGCATCCAGCAGTGCGCGGGGGATCACTGACCGTGCGCGACCGAGTGTAACGGTGGCTTTCGCTGTGGCTGCAACCTGCACTGCTGCCGCTTTCTGCTCCAGGATGAGTAGTGGAGAGGAGAGAGATTACCTGCATGGCCGTTGGTCCCATGCTGTTGTTTCACTAGAAAGAGGAGAGAGATTACCTGCATGGCCGTTGGTCCCATGCTGTTGTTTCACTAGAAAGAGAGAGATTACCTGCATGGCCGTTGGTCCCATGCTGTTGTTTCACTAGAAAGAGGAGAGAGATTACCTGCATGGCCGTTGGTCCCATGCTGTTGTTTCACTAGAAAGAGGAGAGAGATTACCTGCATGGCCGTTGGTCCCATGCTGTTGTTTCACTAGAAAGAGGAGAGAGATTACCTGCATGGCCGTTGGTCCCATGCTGTTGTTTCACAAGAAAGAGAGAGATTACCTGCATGGCCGTTGGTCCCATGCTGTTGTTTCACTAGAAAGAGGAGAGAGATTACCTGCATGGCCGTTGGTCCCATGCTGTTGTTTCACTAGAAAGAGGAGAGAGATGACCTGCATGGCCGTTGGTCCCATGCTGTTGTTTCACTAGAAAGAGGAGAGAGATTACCTGCATGGCCGTTGGTCCCATTCTGTTGTTTCACTAGAAAGAGAGAGATTACCTGCATGGCCGTTGGTCCCATGCTGTTGTTTCACTAGAAAGAGGAGAGAGATTACCTGCATGGCCGTTGGTCCCATGCTGTTGTTTCACTAGAAAGATGAGTAGTGGAGAGGAGAGAGATTACCTGCATGGCCGTTGGTCCCATGCTGTTGTTTCACTAGAAAGAGGAGAGAGATTACCTGCATGGCCGTTGGTCCCATGCTGTTGTTTCACTAGAAAGAGGAGAGAGATTACCTGCATGGCCGTTGGTCCCATGCTGTTGTTTCACAAGAAAGAGAGAGATTACCTGCATGGCCGTTGGTCCCATGCTGTTGTTTCACTAGAAAGAGGAGAGAGATTACCTGCATGGCCGTTGGTCCCATGCTGTTGTTTCACTAGAAAGAGGAGAGAGATTACCTGCATGGCCGTTGGTCCCATGCTGTTGTTTCACTAGAAAGAGGAGAGAGATTACCTGCATGGCCGTTGGTCCCATGCTGTTGTTTCACTAGAAAGAGGAGAGAGATTACCTGCATGGCCGTTGGTCCCATGCTGTTGTTTCACTAGAAAGAGGAGAGAGATTACCTGCATGGCCGTTGGTCCCATGCTGTTGTTTCACAAGAAAGAGAGAGATTACCTGCATGGCCGTTGGTCCCATGCTGTTGTTTCACTAGAAAGAGGAGAGAGATTACCTGCATGGCCGTTGGTCCCATGCTGTTGTTTCACTAGAAAGAGGAGAGAGATTACCTGCATGGCCGTTGGTCCCATGCTGTTGTTTCACTAGAAAGAGGAGAGAGATTACCTGCATGGCCGTTGGTCCCATGCTGTTGTTTCACTAGAAAGAGGAGAGAGATTACCTGCATGGCCGTTGGTCCCATGCTGTTGTTTCACTAGAAAGAGGAGAGAGATTACCTGCATGGCCGTTGGTCCCATGCTGTTGTTTCACTAGAAAGAGGAGAGAGATTACCTGCATGGCCGTTGGTCCCATGCTGTTGTTTCACAAGAAAGAGAGAGATTACCTGCATGGCCGTTGGTCCCATGCTGTTGTTTCACTAGAAAGAGGAGAGAGATTACCTGCATGGCCGTTGGTCCCATGCTGTTGTTTCACAAGAAAGGGAGGGAAGGAAATGGAAGGAAGGAAATGGGGGACTTGAGAGCTAAACGTTAAAGTTAACTCATTTTCTGCTAAGGACGACATTGGACGAGTTTTATTAAAAACCACAGATCACCTAGAACGACATTGCACGAGTTATTAGTTTATAATGCATCCAGCATCACTAGTATTATTTTTACCGGTTCTTGGCGTCTCCGTCGCCTGGCAACGCTTTGCTTCCGCGTTGTGACGTCATTGAATATTTTCTCTCCGTCCAGACTATCTTTAGCGATGATATTTAGCTGTGTTTTTTCTCTGAATTGAAGCTTAGATTGAGGTGATCATACAGAACATCGATGTTTTAGGAGCTAAAACAAATCCCTGCGACCTCGCGGTACTATATTAGCGCTTCTGATGAAGGCGAAAGTATCTTGCAGCTGCCCCGGACATGATTGATTGTTACTTGCATGTCACCAAATCAGCTGGTGGCTCTTCAAAATAAGGGCTTACGGCTGAAAAGCTCTATGGTGGCAGAGAAGCTTAAACCTGGTGGGGAAAGAGTGAACCACATAAACCCCAGCATCCGTACTTTGGGAAAAAACGAGTGCCAACATTTGCACATGGGAGGGTGATCACTGGCATACTGTAAGTGTGAGAGAGAGGTGATGTCTCCTCACATCTATATACAATATAAGGTCAGCTGACAAGCTACTGCTGACTGACCTCAAAACCAACTGTAAGACCAGAGGTGGCCGGGCCTTTGCAGCGGCCGGCCCTAGGCTCTGGAACAACCTACCCTTCCATATTCACTCTGCTCCCTCATTAGAGGCTTTTAAATCCCTACTAAAGACCCATTTCTTCGCTGTGGCCTTCGACACTGCCTGATTATATTATTGTATAACCGTCTAATTCTTTTAGCTCCTTCTATATTTTTATTTGTCTATTTTGTCCCTTCATATTTCTATATTTCCTGACACTGTGTGTATAACATAAATATGTTATGTTTGCTTGTATTGATCCCAGTGTCAATTATCTAATTGGCTCTACACTCCCTCTGCCAACCTGGGGAGAGCAACGGAGTGACCTCATGCTTCCTTCTATGGAAGAGGAGTCTGAGGCGCTTCTTCTACCAGGGGAGTTTCCCTCCATGAGGCACCCCAGCTGGCCAGGGGGAGGCAGTATAGAGACCAGGATTACTGCATTTCTCCAGGTGGACCCAGGATCCATTCCTTCTATACTTCCTCTCTGGGAAGTAGTTTTACTCTCAAAACTTTCTTTCTTTCTTTCTTTCTTAGGGATATAAACAGCTATCATCTGAATGACACGGCTATAGTTCCTCTTTCATCTCCTCCAGCTACAGACAGACAGACAGACAGTTTGTGTGTGTGTGTGTGTGTGTGTGTGTGTGTGTGTGTGTGTGTGTGTGTGTGTGTGTGTGTGTGTGTGTGTGTGTGTGTGTGTGTGTGTGTGTCTGTGTGTGTGTAATGGAGATTTGGCCCCGGCCCACAGCACTGTGGCTTTAAAAACAACAACCAACAAACAGAACTGAATTGAGGTTCTGCCGCAGTGAACATTCTCATAAAGAGTCTCCTCTCTACACAGTGGCCATTCTCATAAAGAGTCTCCTCTTTACACAGTGGCCATTCTCATAAAGAGTCTCCTCTCTACACAGTGGCCATTCTCATAAAGAGTCTCCTCTTTACACAGTGGCCATTCTCATAAAGAGTCTCCTCTCTACACAGTGGCCATTCTCATAAAGAGTCTCCTCTTTACACAGTGGCCATTCTCATAAAGAGTCTCCTCTTTACACAGTGGCCATTCTCATAAAGAGTCTCCTCTTTACACAGTGGCCATTCTCAGAAAGAGTCTCCTCTCTACACAGTGGCCATTCTCATAAAGAGTCTCCTCTCTACACAGTGGCCATTCTCATAAAGAGTCTCCTCTCTACACAGTGGTCATTCTCATGAAGAGTCTCCTCTTTACACAGTGGCCATTCTCATAAAGAGTCTCCTCTCTACACAGTGGCCATTCTCATAAAGAGTCTCCTCTCTACACAGTGGCCATTCTCATAAAGAGTCTCCTCTTTACACAGTGGCCATTCTCATAAAGAGTCTCCTCTCTACACAGTGGCCATTCTCATAAAGAGTCTCCTCTTTACACAGTGAACATTCTCATAAAGAGTCTCCTCTCTACACAGTGGCCATTCTCATAAAGAGTCTCCTCTTTACACAGTGGCCATTCTCATAAAGAGTCTCCTCTCTACACAGTGGCCATTCTCATAAAGAGTCTCCTCTTTACACAGTGGCCATTCTCATAAAGAGTCTCCTCTCTACACAGTGGTCATTCTCATGAAGAGTCTCCTCTTTACACAGTGGCCATTCTCATAAAGAGTCTCCTCTCTACACAGTGGCCATTCTCATAAAGAGTCTCCTCTTTACACAGTGGCCATTCTCATAAAGAGTCTCCTCTCTACACAGTGGCCATTCTCATAAAGAGTCTCCTCTTTACACAGTGGCCATTCTCATAAAGAGTCTCCTCTCTACACAGTGGTCATTCTCATGAAGAGTCTCCTCTTTACACAGTGGCCATTCTCATAAAGAGTCTCCTCTCTACACAGTGGCCATTCTCATAAAGAGTCTCCTCTCTACACAGTGGCCATTCTCATAAAGAGTCTCGCCTATACAGCGGTCCTCTGAGGAATACCACATTTTAATGTATGACTTACCGTTCACACACTGAGCTAAAATGTCAGGGCGTTGCCTCTAAGGAACGTGTGGACGCCACCTCGGTTATGCAATACATGCTGTCCCGCCAAGAGTCGGGACACATCGACTGCCAATACTGGTGTCGTCCAAAAAGATCTGTCTGAGTCTAGCCCTGTGGTTCTGGACATCTTCTGCGTCAGGGCCCACTTCAGAATCATGAAAGAGTTACTTTGCGACCCACCCATCTCACTATGAAGAAAAAAATGCCATGACATTTTTCTTACATTGTTTTTATATATATAAATGTTATCAATAAAATATTAGCCAATTATTTTGGGGAACACTTGCAATATCCTCAGCTCTACCCCATTATACCTCGTTAGTATTCCTCAGGAGTTGTTCCCCCGCACTCCATGTTTAAAATGTGACTATATATCTCCCCTGCAAAAAGAAAATCCCCCAAAACTTAACACAGTGGTTTGGATCTAGGGCGGGTAGAGCAGGGGTTAAGTGTGATTCCGAGAGAGGAGAGCATCTCAAACGCCATACGCAAACACGAGGCGAGTGAGAGCTATATAATAATGCGAGTTGTTGAATGCACGCAGCCAGGCCTGTCAGTCAAGCTTTCCGCCACGCACCTATAAGACAAGAGAAGAGGCTGAACCAACCAACCAACGGTGAGTCATTCGCCAGGGAGGAATGCCCTTAATTACCTCTTAACAACGGGCCACAATGGACGGAAACACACGCACACACGCACACACGCGCACACACGCACACACGCACACACGCACACACACACACACACACACACACACACACACACACACACACACACACACACACACACACACACACACACACACACATCCTGGCCAAGACTGCAGCAAAAAGAACCAGAGGAAGAGAGAAAGAGAGAGGGGGAGCAATATGGGGAAAGGGATGGTCCGCGGAGGAAAGAGGTGATGAGGGATTTAATGGGAAAGAAGGGGGAATAGGAGGGCAGAGGGTGACAGAAGAAAGGCTCGAGCAGAAAGACGAGAGGAAATTGAAAATAGCGGTTGTTTAACAAAATCCCAACCTCCCCCACACCTCCCCCACCACCTCCCCCACACATCACCACTGTGGTCCGTTTACTGTAGCGTGTAAAACAATGTTCTTTCTGCTTTTACACTTGAACCGTTGTTCCCTCGTTAACAGGGCTCAACTTTAGATGGCTCAGGGGCCACTCAGCCAAATTCCAAGGGCCGCAAGCTGTCAGTATTATTCTGAAATGTTTAGAAACAGACTACATGTCTAAAAATCAAGGAAACACACAGGAAAAAGCCACATTTCCATCTATATGGCCAAACTGCAATGACCAAAAAACATTGTGATTAATGCAGTTACAAAATGAGTCTTCATTCACAAAATGGGAAGAGAACATATAATGAACAGATTATCACAGGTGAATAAATAAGTAAGTGGTTAATACTCAAGGGGCCATATCACTTTCTCTTGGAACAAACAATACAATACTTACATTCCTACAATCTTGTTCAAAACAATGCAAATAACCATTACCCACGGGACGCGGGTTGAGTAGCACTCCTCTATAAGGTTCCATTCCCGGACCCCGGTCTACATGTGTTGAGGTCTCCACGAGCAAGACACTTTAAACACCAACATATATTTTACTCAGCTAAATCAACTTGACTAAAATCGTATGGTATGTAGTCAACTAAAAGTACACTATAAACACAAAAATATTTCAGAATTTGAAACAATATGAAATATGAAAGATTTTAACGCCGGCACAGTTGATTATGACAAGCACACCTGCAACGACGTGCACGAAACCTGCGGCACTTTCCCGAAACATTGGATTTACGTCTCTCCGAGACTTTCGCGAAAACCGACTGACGGTTAAATCAGGTATAAGCGTTTTTCAAACTGCTGAAAATGGCGGAAAATCATGTGTAAACAAGTTCCATGGCTTTTGGCCAAACAAGGCACGAGTTATGCCAGTTCAAAGGTTTCATTTACAAACGATTGCTATAGCGCCCCCTTTGGCCAATTGGAGTAAGACTGGTTTCAGCGCTGTTTGTCACGTCACATATGTATGGTATGTAGTCAACTAAAACTACACTAAAACCAAAATATTTCAGACGTGCACGAAACCTGCTGCAGACTTTCCAGCACTTCGGATTTACGCCTCTCCACGACAACGGGAGTCACACGGGCACGTCAGAGTGGTCGAGAGACAGGGATTATTCCGGGATCTTTGGGATTACTGTACCGTACGGAGTTTGCGTCAGTGTGTAATGTGATGCAATTCGCCAAGAATTAAACCCGTTATCTCTTAGCTTCAAGACGGTCTCCGTGAGTATACAGTAAAATCCTCAGCGCTATAGCTGATCCCACTTGGATCTCTAAGAGTGTTCACAAAATGTAACCAAATGGACACTTACGGGTACGAGCCTGTGTACTCTTTGACATAAAGAGAGGAGAGGAACAGGACAAAATGACACAAAGACAGGAGAGGAACAGGACAAAATGAGGGAATTAAGAAAAACAGCAGGCACCTGTTACGAGAAGTGCAGCCCCTGCAGTCACGCCTGTCCACTTAGTGTTAATGTGAACACTGCACGGAAACAGTTTAAACCACTTCAAAACCTAGCATCCCTATTCTGGGACCGACACTCAGCGGAAATATACATTACAAGTTCACCAACATGTCGGGAATTTAAGTTACAATGGGTCTGATCAAATGAACATCAAATATCAAAATATAAAATATCAAGTAACTTAAAAAACTAGTCTGGGGTGTACATAATAGCCAGAGTAGAAGTGTTTTCAAGTGAAGTAACTAGTAAGTAGTGAGTAACTGTGGTTCTAAAGCCTGATTTAGGGGCCATGTCCACAGAAAGTAATATTTATTTTTAGTATTTTGCTTATTTGTTTACAGACAAGCTTTGGATATCGTCCCAAAACTGTTACTTTTCATGATTCAAATGCAAAAGAAGCAAAAGTAGCAGATGTCCAAACTCAAAACGTGTCGCTTCATGTCACGTTTGGAGCTTGTGGACAGTGTTGTTTTTAGCAGCAAATTTTGATTTTAGTTTTAGTCATAGTCTCTTCAATAGTTTTAATTTAGTTTCAGTCACATTTTATTCACCTGGAATGTTTTAGTGTTTAGTTTTAGGCGATTAAATAACATAAGATTTTAGTTGACTAAATCTACAGTTGATTTAGTCAACTAAAATGTATTTTGGCAGGCCTTGATGCCGTCGTAATGACTGATTTCACACTTGCTGAAAATAGCAGATCTACAAGCTCACAACGCATCGTGCTGCGACGGGTTGTGAGCTTGTATATCTGCTATGTTCAGCATGCAACCAAGTGTAAAATGACTTATACTGGATCTCTTGTCAACTAGTTCATTCATTTTAGTCCAGTTTTTATTTGTTGACGAAATTGTCAGTATATTTTATTTAGTCATAGTTTTAGTCATCATGGCTTAGTTTTTATGTAGTTTTTGTCGGTGAAAAAAGGTAGTCGACGAACATTTTTCGTCATAGTTTTAGTCGACGAAAACAACACTGCTTGTGGATCTGCTATTTGTTATGCTTTTGTGTGACGCTGTAGTGTGAAGCAGAAACACAAAAAGTTATAATATGGAGATTTCTGCCTGACAGCAGTGATGCATCATGTCCAGAGAGCTTGTTACAAAGCACGCAGAGCGTTTGACACCCACCAACGTATCACCAAAGTGACATTGATTAGCGGCGCTGCTCAACCAAAACATTAAGTATTTTATACATGAATCGCTTCGCCAAGAAAACTTGCTTTTGGCCAGCGCATACATTAAGCATCCGTCGGAACCTCCGTGTTTGCTGCAGTGCGAAATGATAGCTGACACATGAATTTTGAGGACAGTGTGTACGACAGTGATAACAGTTAGGTGTGTGTGTGTGTGTGTGTGTGTGTGTGTGTGTGTGTGTGTGTGTGTGTGTGTGTGTGTGTGTGTGTGTGTGTGTGTGTGTGTTCCGGTATGGATATTCTATACCAACTTGTGAATAGCTGTCATGGTACTGCTCCTGTATGATATATGACCGCATTTAAACTCACACACATGCATCACGCATAGATTTTCTGTACTTGATGTGTGTGTGTGTGTGTGTGTGTGTGTGTGTGTGTGTGTGTGTGTGTGTGTGTGTGTGTGTGTGTGTGTGTGTGTGTGTGTGTGTGTGTGTCAGGATCGGTCCACATGCATGGACAAAATGTGTGTGCCAATGCCTCAGCTGCAGTTAACTAAAGAGGGTGATCCATCAGACACATGTGGCTGCCCTGGGCAAGACGAGAGACCACTGGCTACTGGTATTTTGTATAAGCTGAGAAGAGGTAGAAGAGAGGAGAGGAGAGGAGAGGAGAGGAGAAGAGAAGAGAAGAGAAGAGAAGAGAAGAGAAGAGAAGAGAAGAGAAGAGAAGAGAAGAGAAGAGAAGAGAAGAGAAGAGAAGAGAAGAGAAGAGAAGAGAAGAGAAGAGAAGAGAAGAGACATTCGGAGGATTATTCATAATCAGCGAACCTTAAAGCCATTTGCAGAGATAGATTTACACTTCTCACAACAAAGTGCTAAAGGAGCGCAGTAAAATATTAGACCGTGCTTTGCCTTGATGTAAAATTACCAACGACAGCACAGCAGTGGCCTCGCCTCGTCTGAACCAATCGATTTCAGTCCATTTTCAATTGGAAGAACAAGCTGTGATCCAATGGATCGATATGTACCGTAGTTAGTATTTAGACACAAGCCTTTTGTTAACACTTTTCATTGGTTCTTTCATTTACAAAAAGAAAAAATAAGTATTTTTCTGTATTTCGGATTATGTATTTTCATATTAAAAGCCATTATTTTTATAACCAATTAAAATGGTGAGTTTGGTCAACTGTTGCGCCCACACAACCTACAGCAGTCTTCTTCACAGTCTTCTTCCTTCTTGTCCAAAATACAGTTACTTTTCTGCAAATTAAAAACAAAAAGAAAGAACCTGTGTTCCAATGGATCCAATGCAGGGGTTGACACTAAAGGACCCGTTGGGCAAGTACAGGTCACATACTCACGTTCTACTTGCCTACAGGTCTCGACTTGAAGATGGTCATCATGAACGGGACTCAGGCCAGAGCCACATATAGGCCAGAGCCTATATGTGGCATGCACCTGGACCGCTAGGCCAGCGAGCGCCCGAAATATCAAAAATATGAATTACCGTTCAATGTAATCATTATTTTTTACCTTCTACTTGTGAATTCTGGGGCTGCGCCATAAAAAATAGACAAGAAGACACTTACTTTCCCATAACTTGACAAGGCACTCTTATTTTAAAGTTAGTCTGACAAACGTAGTGACACATGCTAAGCTTTGACCGTTAAACAAACGTCAGTGGATTTGAGTCTGACATGAGGAAGGTTTTATAAGCTGCTTGCTGCATTCTTGTATTTCCACACGTCGGTCAGGGACTAGTCACTAAAGCAGAGAGAGAGAGAGAGAGAGAGAGTGAGGTAGGTTGGGGGGGGGGAGGGAGAGAGACACATATAATAAGAGAAGAACAGAGATAGAGTGATGGACAGAGAGAGAGAGCGCGAAAAAGAGAGAGACATATAATAAGAGAAAGAACAGAGAGAACTAGAAAAAGTGCCCTTCTGGGCACAGGTCTCCACCAGGAGGATAGGACTGTGAGATGTTTGGCAAAATGTTTAGGATTAATATAAACATGTTTTTAGGCATTTTGTTCCAAAAATGTGTTTTGCAAAAATCAACCTGTTGGTGGCGCTATAACAGGCCAATGTGAAAAGGGTGGGATATATTCCTCAGCCTAGTAAGAAAATGTGTGAAAGATTTCACGTAAATTGCATGCTGCGTTCATGATTTGAGGCTTTTGTTCAAAACGGGGCAATCTTGCAAACTGTGAAAGCCAATTATAGCCAATTAGGATGGAATATGAAATATCGGACAGATCCGACTTGAGCACATGACCATAGAGATACTGTGTAACGATTTGTGAGATTTTTGGACAGAATCTGGAGGAGTAATATCAAAAAATGTGTTTTACAAAAGTCGGCCTCCTGGTGGCGCTATAAAAGGCAGATGCGGAAAATGCAGTTCAACGGTTGGTCCTTGGCCTCTAGGGAGTGTGCATGCAACGTTTCACGCAGATCGGTGCAGTTTAGGTAAAAAATGTGAAAAGCTGCCTCATGGTGGCGCTATAACAGGCCGTTCTGGAAAATGTGGGGCAGAGGTTCATCGTTGGCATCCAGGGAGTGTGTGTGCAAAGTTTGGCATCGACCGGGTTAACGGTGCCGGAGATTAGCTGGTAACGGACGGACGGAAGGACGGACACACACACGGACGGACGGACACACACACGGACGGAGTGCAAAACATACTCTCTCCCCATGCCTTCGGCCTGGTGGAGACAATGATGGACAGAAAGAGAGAGAGAAGCCATAATGTGATGTGAGGGTAAATCCCCATCCGCACTGGTACAGCCTGTACACTGTGTTTGAGTGTGTGAGAGAGAGTGTGTGTGTGTGTGTGTGTGTGTGTGTGTGTGTGTGTGTGTGTGTGTGTGTGTGTGTGTGTGTGTGTGTGTGTGTGCGTGTGTCCTCCAGAGCAGCTCCCCATAATGACATGTCAGATAACAACAGAGCTAACAATACAGCTCATTACTGCTGCTGACCACGCACACACCACACCAGCCTCTCTTTCACACACACACACACACACACACACACACACACACACACACACACACACACACACACACACACACACACACACACACACACACACACACACACACACACACACACACACACACACACACACACACACACACACACACACACGTTCGTAAATTAAAATAAACAACCCACACCCACAAATACACGCACACAACGCACTCACACACACGCACGCACATGGACCAAACCAGAGTAAATGACTCTGTGACAGAAACCCTTTAGTGCCCCTGCTGTGTGTGAGTCCTGTGGGGAAACCCTGCACGTGGTGTGACGTCACGTGGGTTCACGTCCAGAGCTTACATCATGCAGTCACACAAACACACACGTCTCTCTGCTATTGGCTCTGTACTCAAAAAGAGCCAGAGAAACTTTCTTTTGAGTTTACACACACACACACACACACACACACACACACACACACACACACACACACACACACACACACACACACACACACACACACACACACACACACACACACACACACACACACACACACACACACACACACAGTGTCTCAGCAGGGAGTCTAGCCATCTATAGAGCAGTGGTTATCAAACTGACCCCACGTTTAGCACTGTCCTGACGACTGCTCGGTGCTAAATGAAATTCACAATGACAAATAAAGAATCTATCTATAACTCAGAGAGTGTACAAATGGAACCACTGGAGTTAATGCACCCATCTATGGGAAGAACCAAAATGCAACCAAATGGACCCATATGCGTCGACTTTGTTCCATTTTGGTTCCAATTGTTTCCCAATCAACAATTTAGCTGGGAACTCCCTCAAGGACCCCTGGGAGACCATGGACCCCACTTTGAGAACCACAGCTCTATAGTCTGTCTGTCTTTTTATGTATGTGATGTATGCCATGCTTTTTTGTTATTGCTTAATGTAAGTCGCTCTGGATTAAGAGCGTCTGCTAAATGCCTAAATTGTAAATTGTAAATTGTCTGTCTGTCTGTAACTTTTCTCTTAGAAGAATTGTGATTGTGATGAAACCTTGCACAGATTTGGAGTCATACGTCATAAAAACATGATAGACAACGGAGGTCATATTATGAACCGAAACACACATGCTTATAGGGTGAGAGAGTCATGCCTTTTCTATGTGTAATTTATGGATCACACGTAACCCCAGTGGAGAAAAGGAAATGGGGAAATGTACCAGCTATTACAGTTAGCAAAGCTATTACGGTTTCTAATCAATAAATCACCTTACAGTACAAGTACGGATTCAGCAATGTGTTTAGCCACCATGCGGAACGCGTATATATCGGCTTTCAAAAGGTCAAATCCAAGGACACACTTTAATTTTACAGCAGTTTGTTTCAGTCAAGTTTAAGCATATAGGAACGTATTGCAAGAGTAACTGAAGCTCTCCAACCTAGAAACTAAACAGCAGGGAAGAACCATGTAGGTAACAAGTCACATAAACATAAATACGAAGAAGAATGATAGAGAGCTGAGGACCGACCTCTACATCCACCCATTCCCACCCCCTCTGCAAATAAGTCCTTATAATCAATATAGGAATCAATCAGGGATCAATCCACTCCAAAACAACAATAAAAAAACTGTCAGAATATGGTTTCATTTGTTTCCCATCCAGGACAATTCTTTTAGTTTTTTGGCAGTTCTGGTCCTTTCTTGGTGGGGGTGGGGGGTTTATTTACAGTCCCTCCAGTGAAACCCTCAAGGGAAGAGAGAGAGAGGACGGCCATGAAAACACCTGGCGCTGAGACTTGCAGGACAGATGCCAAGAAAACAGGCCACACCTGAGGTTGGCTCAGGGCCCAGATGCTTGGTGACGGCCAAAGCCCCAGGAGGGGTAACAGGCGCTAAGTACTGTAAGAAAGTAAGTACACAAGTACGTACACTTTCATTAAAGTTCTATTTTCCTTCATTGCTGTACATCGGGTAGAGGTTTATCGTGTCATAATTGTAGGCGATTTCCTGTGGTACATTTGGTAGAAAAGAGATAGTGAACTATACCATGGGGACATTTTAAGAGCATATGGCACAGCCGTACACAAGCAGAGAGCTCCTAATGCGTTCAGCACCATTGAACAACAGACAGCGTCTTCAGCACCATGGACAGCAGCCACTACAACTCCCTGGACGTTCATCTGCCTGCTGCTTCTATGTCATGTATTTGTACTCGTTTCCCAAACCACTGGTTCTAAAAACCTTTTCATGTCAAGGAAATTAATATGTAATTTGACCCGCAGCTGAAAATAGTTTGTGCCAGCGACTGCCATACCTATATTTTCATTGCATCACAAAAAGATTCTTTATTTGTCATTGTGAATTTCATTTTGCACCGAGCAGTCGTCAGGACAGTGCTAAAACCGTTTGATAACCACTGCTCTATAGATTGCTAGACTCCCTGCAGAGACACTGTGTGTGTGTGTGTGTGTGTGTGTGTGTGTGTGTGTGTGTGTGTGTGTGTGTGTGTGTGTGTGTGTGTGTGTGTGTGTGTGTGTGTGTGTGTGTGTGTGTGTGTGTGTGTGTCCGGAACACCCTAAAGGTCCCTTGGGGTCCATTTGGTTGCCTTATTTGTACACTATGAAGAGTAAATCAGCCCTGGGGACATTACGGTGTGCCAGCTGGAACATGTGGTTCAGGAGATAAGCGGCCATGCAGTGGTGGAAAGTATCTACATTTAGTATGTAGTTACAGTAAGTACGATTCTGAGGTAGTTTCACTTCACTTTAGTATGTCTACATCTCAGAGGCAAATATTGCACTTCTTACCCCACTGCAATTATTTGACACTTCCTGTATAAAGAGTACTTGAGCGAGAGAAAGAGAGAGAGAGAGAGAGAGAGAGAGAGAGAGAGAGAGAGAGAGAGAGAGAGAGAGAGAGAGAGAAAGAGAGGCACAGGGAGAGAAGAGAGAATATATGAGAGAGAGAGAGAGAGAGAGAGAGAGAGAGAGAGAGAGAGATAGAGAACGAGAGAGAGAAGATAGAGAGGGGGTAAAAGAGAGAGAGAGAGAGAGCGTTACCTTGTTGGGTGTATGTAGACTGAAGTCTAATCCGCAGACAAATTCTGAGTGGTGTTCTACTGTGTCCAGTAGAGGCTGGCTCCTGCTGTAGTCCCAAAACCTATAGACACACGCACACACGCACGCACGCACGCACGCACGCACACACACACACACACACACACTCTTGCATTACTATACTTCTGAGGACAGGACATCAAGATTTTATGAACGCCATTGCGCTGTACATTATCACCATATCTTTTTAACGCTTATTAACGCTAATTAATAAAACTCGTCCAATGTCGTCCTTATCAGAAAATGAGTTAAGTTTAAGATTTTGTGTGTGTGTGTGTGTGTGTGTGTGTGTGTGTGTGTGTGTGTGTGTGTGTGTGTGTGTGTGTGTGTGTGTGTGCGTGTGTGCGTGTGTGTGTGTGTGTGTGAGCATTGTGCACATCCTGGGGTTGGTGACATCATGCAACATTACTTTATGATCTCATTAAGTGATATGAACTACTTTTAGTTTGCATTCGTTTCAGCGTTGTTGTTTTTTATTGTTTTATATTCTTTAGACGTCTGCCTGCATTCTGTCCTAATTGTTTTACATAAAGCGCACAAATTCTGCTCGACAAAATGGCCTACAGCGTTGACTGTAATCTATGAGTCATAATAATCTGCCAAATGGAGACGGATGCGCAATCTGCCTTTAAGCTCCTCGTCAGAAAAAGGACACTGCTTCTAAACGTCCGGCCCGGGGGACCACCAGGGGTCCAAATGTGACACTTACGGGTCGGTAACTCTCAGAGGGCACAAATGGAAACTATTTATGCCCTTGAATGCGGGCAGAATTTTTCAAAACACAAATGCAAAGCAAAAACAATGTCCAAAATGGCCACGAAATACTCAAACCATGACACAGGGGGACCAAGACCCCAGTGAGGCTCTCCAACGTTGACGCGCTCTGCCCTATTGGTCAGAGGTGGGACTGCAGGCGGACCAGTGGATTTATGATGAGGAAACCCTGTGCAGTTTAACATTGAGCGCCTGTTTGCACTGCGGCATTTTGGACACCAAATTTGGTATCCAAATCAAAAAAATGCGGAAGTAGAAGGTTCTCCCGGGTGCTTCAAAACGCCACTTAGCAACTTCCATCTAAATGAATAGCGGGCGGGCGGGGCCGTCGCTCCGGTTCGGCCTCTATCCTTTTATTAATCTATGGGGTGACAGAGTGCAAAACATACTTTCCCCAGGCCTTCGGCTGGTGGAGACAATCAAATCAACCACACTCTAATGCAGCCTGACAGCAAGTCGCAGGTTCGATTCCCAAAGCCCTACGGCCTACGGCCTTTGCTGTGTCACTCCCTGTCTCTCTGTGTCCTGTTTATCTCAACTGTGTACTAACCAAATAAAGGCAAAAAACATAATAATAAAAAACCTGAGGATTTTAAAGTGCAGATTGGGGGGTGTTCTATAAACAATGATTACAATTCCCATTAACTTGGCTGCCATGTGATGTAATCTTCCAGTGCCTCTCAAAAAACAGATTGCAACGGTAGGTCGCATTTACTATGAAAACCTGCATCTCCCGTCCGTCCGCCCGTTAGTTAGTCACCCCACGCATCCATATATGGTCACGCCTCCTGACATCACACCTACATATATGGTCACGCCTTGTGACATCACGCCACCATATATGGCCATCTCCATATAATGAAGATCATCACACTGACCTCATAACCCTGGATAACCCTGAATACATGGAGAAGACTGGATCATCACCTAGATCTGCACATACAAAACCCTTAGATCTCCATATATGGAGCTGACCTGTTCTGACATTCCATAATATGGAATGTCAGAAAAGGTCAACAAACATCCTTCCTGTTCTGACATTCCATATGTTGATCTGGCCTCATCAAACCCTGTACACTCAAGACACGCTCCATATATGGCCAGTACAGAATTCATTCCATATTGATCTGACCCCCCATGCCAAAGCGCCAGCGCTCGCCCAGCAGTCTGTCTGCCGTCTGCCGTCACCCAGGCGCATGCGTGCACGCGGGTTAGGCGTCTTACTGGTATAGAAAAGAAAAGAAAAGGATTGGATTTCTGAGGAAAAAGGACAGGAAGGAGGGAGAAAAAACGTGGAAGAAACAGTGACAAATGGAGAGAGAGAGAGAGAGAGAGAGAGAGAGAGAGAGAGACAGAGAGAGAGAGAGACAGAGACAGAGACAGAGAGAGAGTGAGAGTGAGATAGAGAGAGAGAGAGAGACAGAGAGAGAGAGAGAGAGAGAGAGAGAGAGAGAGAGAGAGAGAGAGAGAGAGAGAGAGAGAGAGATAGAGCCACAGAGCCACTTAACTTTGATGGACTTTACCACATATTAATAATGCGGGCCAGGGTAAACAAGACGATGCATAGCCTAATTACAAATAATCTGCGTTAATTAAAAGCCTGCTGTGATCAATGCACCACCTGCGATCAGTTAACTGGACCGCATGATTAGCCTACAGTCATTTTAACCCATTAAAACCTGAGACCAGATTCAACAAATCTCTTCTAAATCATGTTTTCTGAAAAACCTATATGTTTCTATGTCAGTGGGTCGCAAACTATTTCATGTCAAGGACACCCAAAATTATATGTAATTGGCTGCCGACCCCGATCTGAAAATATGTTGTTCCATGAGGGACCCCACAGAAGCAAAGATTTGAGTTTTGAATTAAAAACATTTACTGGGAAAGAATATATATTCAACACATTTGCACAATTTTTCAAAAATAGCAGATTTACAAGCTTGTAGATCTGCTATTTTTCAACAGCTAAAGTTTAAAATAATGGTTAAAGAAGCATTCAGTGATTTGGGTTATTTGGAAAAAACCCTGGTCCGCCCCGGTAACAAGATGGGCACATGCACGCACTACAGTGGGGGGGGGGGGGGGGGGGGGGGAGGGACACAGCAGGCACACCATGGCCCGCCCCCCATGGATCATGATTGGCGGAAGGCCCCTCTCTATCCTGATTGGATGACGGCTGGGCCACCTAGCCAAAAACGAAACCTACGTTTTTTTTTACCCCAGGGGTTAACTGGGGACAGGGAGGAACTCTTTATATGGTCAGCACACTCTATAGAAAACTGTAAAAACTATAAAAAACTGAATATACCTTTAGTGCTTGAAAGCTACTGTATAAGGTGACACGGATGCGTCCTCAGGTCTAAATGGTTTAAAGTTTTACTATTATTTATTACACTTCCTGTTTGCCCAACAAGGGAACGGGCAGACCGTTTAGTGTGGTATTATTAACCACATGAGGGAGAACATGCTCGTCAAGAAGCTCACAATGCGTTAGAAAATAACACAATTGAGCTTGTAGATCGGCAGTTTTTGGTGAAGAGGTAACATAGGTCTAGTACAGTGATTAAACATCTGTGCCGCTTTATCAATGGACTAGTATGGTCTTCCATGCACACAAAAATGCATTCGCGCACACACGCACAGTCGCACACACACTCTCACTCACAGACACACACACTCTCACTCACAGACACACTCTCACGTCCACAAAACTGGAAAAAATACAAAAATCACAGCACTCCATCTTTAAGGACTTAAACATGGACGGAACTCTGTATAGACAAGAGAGATAGCAGGGAGGGATAGAAAGAAACTGTAGAAAGAGCCACATTAAGAAAAAGAGTGATGAGGAGAGAGAGAGAGAACAAGCCAATAAAATGCAATTCCCAGGCCTCAGACAGGATCAACCAATCAGGCTAATTGAAAGACTGTCTCTTCCTGGTTGCGAGTCGTGACTGAGGGTTTTCTGACCGCGGTTCTGCGTGCGTGCGTGCGCGCGCGTGAGTGTGCGTGAGTGTGCGTGAGTGTGCGTGCACCAAAGGCCTGACGCAGCAATCTCTCTCTCTCCCTTCTCATCCACTTTGTAAATGTAATTAAATCATTCTCAGCGAGAACATTGCCAGGCCATTGGACTGCATTAGGGCCATATTAATACTGGGCCTGACACACACACACACACACACACACACACACACACACACACACACACACACACACACACCGACAGGCAGATCTACTCTGTGCACTCACCGACACGTGCATATAAACACACACAAACACAAACCTAGGCATACACATACACTTCCGTATATCGCGCACATGCGCACGCACGCACGCACGCACGCACGCACGCACGCACGCACGTATATGATCTATGGGTCTCTGGGGAGAGGCAACCATTGAGTAGGATATTAAATAGAGCGGGAGAGCCGTTAGTATAAATCACTGCTCCGCTCTGTGTATGTGTGTGTGTGGTGTGTGTGTGTGTGTGTGTGTGTGTGTGTGCATGTGTGTGTGTGTGTGTGTGTGTGTGTGTGTGTGTGTGCTTTATACAGCAGTATGTAGTTTACGTTCTTGCTAATGACTCTGGCCGGTGCAGAGACTGCGGACTCACTCTTTTCCAGACGTTTCGCCCAAGTGGACGTGGTTTTGATGTTTGGGTTTATAGACATAGTTTCTGTGAGGTTATAGTGTTAAGGTTAGGTTTATCTTGCACCACCCGTTACCCCGTATCACTACATTTATTGTCTCCACCAGGCCGAAGGCTTGGGGAGAGAGTATGTATTGCACTCCGTCCGTCCGTCCGTCCGTCCGTCCGTCCGTCCGTGTGTGTGTGTCCGTCCGTCCGTCCTTCCGTCTGTGAACAGCTAATCTCCGGGACCATTAACCTGGTCGATGCCAAATTTTGCACACACACTCCCTGGATGCCAACGATGAACCTCTGCCCCAAAATTTCCAGAACGGCCTGTTATAGCGCCACCAGAAGGCGGCTTTGTGCAAAACAAGTTTTTGGACAGTACACCTACAGAGTTTGTCCAAACATCACGCAAATTGGTACACAGTCTCTCTAGAGCCATTCAACGAAACGGGTCTTTCAGATTTCTCAGACTCCATCCTGATTGGCTAAGATTGGCTTCCAAAGTTCGCAGGAGTGCTCAGTTTCAAACAAAATGCTGCAAATCATGAACACATCGTGTGATTTCCGTGAAATTGTGCACGCACATTCCCACTAGGCCGAGGAAGAAATGCCACATGAACATTTTCAACTCAGCCTCATGGTGGCGCTATAACTGGCCGGAAAGTGTTTTTACCTCTAACTGCACGGATCTGTGGATAACTTTGTATGCCAACTCCCTAGAGGCCAAGGAAAAACCTTTGCCTGGAATTTTTCACATCTGCTCTTTATAGCGCCACCAGGAGGCCAACATATGTAAAACACATTTTCTAATATTACTCCTTCAGATTTTATCCAAATTTCACGCAAATCGGTACACATGCTCTTCATAGTCATGTGATCAAGACGGGTTTGTTTGATTTATCATAATCCACCCTCATTGGCTACGATTGGCTTCTATACTTTTCAGGAGTAGCCCGCTTTGTACAAATCGCCACAACTACTCAACGCCGCGTCCAATTGTAGTGAAACTGTGCATGCATATTCCCACTAGGCTTTGGAAGAAATGCCACTTGACAGTTTTCAAATCAGCCTCATGGTGGCGCTACAACAGGCCAAGCCGCGTCACACACACACACACGTTTATATTGCTCCTAAACATTTTGCCAAACATCACACACACACTCCTATCCTCCTGGTGGAGACCTGTGCCCAGAAGGGCACTTTTTCTAGTTTGCCATCTTTTTACTATTTTTAAAAACATTTTAAAATAGTTCAAATAGCCAATCTACAAGTTCACAACGTGTCGATGTAGATCGGCTAGTTGAACTATTTTAAAATGTTTTTCAAAATAGTAAATAGCATGGACGAAAATAGAGCCGATAGTTTCTGTGAGGTTGGGTTAAGGTTAGGTTTATAGTCTAGACATAGTTTATGTGAGGTTGGGTTAGCCATAGTTTTTGGTAAGTTAAAGGTTAGGGTTTAGGCGTCACTATGACTATTTCTATGACACATCAAAGAAAGAGGCAGTCCCATGGCAGGCGAGCCTGTTAGCAGCACAACTTTGTCACTTACTGTAGAACATTGGTTCTCAAGGACCCCTAAATGAATATGCCCTATGAAAATAGTTTGTGCCAGGGACATAGTTTTATCCTGAAATCCTACACAATTTCAAAGATTTAACTCTGCTTAACTCTTCTGGTGTCCCTGTTCAGCATAAAAAGTCAGTCTTTAAAGGCAAACAGACAGACAGACAGACAGATACAGAGATATGTGGATCTATTCAGGTTCGGGGGTGGACTGAACTCCCAGTGTCAGGGCGGACACTCTAACCATGTGGCCACCATGTAGCTGGGTATAGACTTTTGCAGAATTTGAGGGCCTACAAAAGGCAGGACATTCGGGACAGGGGCGGAGTCAGTCATGTGGCACTGGTGGGTGTGACCTGCAGCAGATTACATTCCAGTGTCAATTAAAGTCAAAACTCAACTCAATTCATATTCATTAAAGGGGAATACCACTCATTTTCAACATTTTACTATGTCATAAATATACCTTAGAGTTGTGTGTTAATAATAAAAAGTCCCCCCCTTCTGTGTTGCCTAGAACGAGATCAGTAACATACATCTCAGTGACATCACAAAGATGACCAACTGAGCCATCAGGCGCGCACACGCGCACACGCACACACACACACACACACACACACACACACACACACACACACACACACACACACACACACACACACACGCACGCTATAAACAGGTTTTGTAAGCAAAAAAAGCTGCACGGCCCCCACCCCATCACACTCCACTAAACTAAAGCCAATCTGTATGTTTACCTTCACTGACTGGCAGTACTGCTCTTAGCAGTGGTGGAAAGTAACTAAGTATATGTACCCAAGTATTGTATTTGAGTAACATTTTGACATATTTGTAATTTATACTTGAGTATTTACAATTTACAATACTTTTACTTCTACTCCACTACTCCCCATATATGGTGCCCAGGTCATTGTGACATCACGTGACATCATCAGGGATGGATATATATGCGACCTGCTGTCACAGTTAAGCCGAGAACTAGAGTTCTCAACATGCCCGAAAATTAAGGCCCGGCCCTACCTGGGCCCTCATCAAACCCTGTACACTCAAGAGAATGTCCCCGCTACCACCCTTAGATTTCCAAATACTGTATGGAGCTGACCTGTTCTGACATTCCATATAAGACATGCTCCTTATATGGGAAGTACAGAATGTTGATCTGACCCCCCATGCCAAAGCGCCAGCGCTCGCCCAGCAGTCTGTTGTAAACGGATGGCGGATGTGTGCACGCGACCTCAGCCTCAGGCATCTTACTGGTTTATAAAAGCTGTGTGGTTGTGGGTGTGTGTGCGTGTGTGTGTGTGTTTGCGGGGGGGGGGTTCGCGCGGGGGTGTGTGTGTGTGCGCACGCACATGTGTGCATGCATGCAGAGAGCAGATGACTGCTGTACAGTTGGACAAATAACTGCACGCATGTTTGTACAAATGAAGGAAGCAGCCGTTGTCTTTTGTCTGCTATTTCAATGATAGCTTATTGCTCTATTGTTTGTCATTTCATTCACTGGAGATGCCCAATCACCTCAGTGTGCACGAGTGTGTGTGTGTGTGTGTGTGTGTGTGTGTGTGTGTGTGTGTGTGTGTGTGTGCGCATGTCTGTGTGCTTGTATGGGTGTGCCTCAGTAATATCCTGTTTCTAATTAAGACGTTGGTGACATCATCAAGGACCAGGTCATCGTTTCCGTCGGATGGAAACCTTGTATGTCCAAAACCATTCCTTATTATCGTTTTAAAACTATTTAAAATAGTGAACATAGACGCTCTATCTCAGTCACTCCCTGTGGTCTCTTTTCGTCTCTTAATATTTTTCATTCTCTCTCTCTTCGTCTCTCCCCCATGTTTCACACGCCATCCCTTTCCTTTCCTCTCCATCCGTTTCTCTGTCAGTTAGTCTGAGCATGGCTACCTGTTCCCACTGTGACGTTTAATTATTACTTCAGGCCACGGCTGTGTGACGAAGCTAATGTGTAGAGAGAGAGAACACTGTTATCTATAGCAAACATCAGATCACTATGTCACAATAACAGACAGGCAATCACGAAGCATGCGGAATCGGGTATCGGAAAGGGGGCGGGGGGGTATATTACCACACGAACGATGGCTTATGTCTGCTATGCAGGCAAACAACTACGTACGTGCTAGTAAGAGATTGTAATGAGCAAAATGTCATTGTCAACATGGCAATAATTCACACAGAGAATGATTTGCTCAAGTTTCACAAAGGATTTAACCCTGTGCCATACATTGATGGCAACGATCATCTATCAATCTATGGTATCAGGTTTTGTTTAACGCATTGGTATCGGCCGGGTCAGTACAAGTTCAGGTATCGGAAGTAAAAACTAAAATGGAACCGGAACATCTGTTACCACCAAGAACTGAGACAATTTATTACAGTATGTGAACACAGCATGGACGCTTATGGGCCTATAACTCTGAGCGTGTGCAAATAGAACCCACATGGGTCAATTTGGTTTCATTTGTACATTCTCAGAGTTATAGGGGTCCTTGAATAGTTATAGTTTTGGATACAAGCAATACGTGGAGTGAGATAATCAATATCGTGTTCAAATGTCAGACCTTTAGTAACTAGTTCAGTGGTTACCTTGTCGTGCGTGCGTGTGTGTGTGCACGCATGTGCGTGTGTATAATGTGTGTGTGTGTCCGAGTGTGTGATACAACATATGCCTGCATGTGTTCCATGCGCAGTTCAAACACAGGTGAACCTACAGTATCCTCAGGTCAGGTGTGTGTGAATAGCTTTGGGTTACATAGCTTTCACTCTATTGTCACAACAGGTACCTGTGTGGACATTTAGGGAAAGATAATAATAATAAAAAAATAAAAAAAACAATTCAGATGATAGAAACATAAATAAGGCTTATGGCGCACTTCTCCAGGTGTTCTCAGGTGATCAGGAAAGGCTACAAAATTATCTGAGATTGTACCCTGTTACGGGTCCATTTGGTTACAGTTGTGCAATCACAGAGTTAAATTAACCCAGAGGACAGTGTACTGTAGATGGAGTCCAAGAGATATTACAAAACGAGAGACAGAGGGTAAGTTTTGCCATGTTATACCCCTTGTCCCCAAACTTCTTTGCCTTTTTTTTTTTACCATTTTGAAAATATTTTAAATTTGTTCAACGTTACTAGCTGATCTACATCGACGCATTGTGAGCTCGTAGATTTGAACTATTCAAAAATGATTTTCAAAATAGTAAAAAAGGCAAAGAAGTTTAGGGATAAGGGATATACTGTAGCACTGGCGGAAATAGGGCCCCTAATGGATACATGGGCAACTGGCGGCCCAGGGGCCCCCACCTTCACTTAATGTGGCCCGCAGCTTAATATCCCAATACTGATATATTATTTATTTCAGTTGTTACACTTCCAAACATTGACCCGCTTTAATTACTTCAGTCTATTATTAGTAGCTGAATGACCAGTATTAGAATTGTATTGTCTTTTTACCAGCTGCTGTGTAAGCACAGCTGGTCTATGTTCTCTCTGCTTGGCTTTCATGCCCACTCAACCTATCTTTCTCATTGGCTGTATTATTTATTAGGATGCAGAGTAAAACCTAGGTTTTACTCTGCATCCTAATAAATAATCGGCTCTTTGGCTATCAGTGTGTGCAGCCACTCTTTTTGTCTTTTTAAGACTTAAACTCTTTAGATGTTTCTGCCGTGAGCTGGCACCACTACTAAGACTGGTGTGCGTTTAGCATCCTCCTGCACAGTAGAAAACTGTCGTTCCCAACAAAATAGAAAATAGAAGATACAAGTACAAGCTCAAAATGTGTCGCAGTGCGATGCATTTTGAGCTTTTATATCTGCTATTTTTGATACAACAGTATATGCAATGTGGCCCTCTGGAGTGAGTGTGGAACTACCTAATGCATATGAATACTGGGGATCCTTGAAATGAAAAAGGTTGAGAAACTCTGCACTACAGCTAGCTGAGGACATCATCGTCCACAGCTGGAGAATGAGATAAGAGGAGATGATTGTGCATGGCCAGCCAGTTAGCCAATTAGCCGTGGTGACAGACAGTGGACTGTCTGTCGGCATCTCAGATGCTTTGTCTATATTGACTTCCTGATTAACAGCAGACCGTTGACACCATTGATCAGATTAGCATCTGTGTACAGGATATCGACAGGACTAATGCGTACTGCACTGCGATGGTTGTCAAATGATCGCACACAGTACAGACCACGCTTTGCACCGATAAGACACAAAACAGCCCTTTGACTTAAAAGTCAACTTTATTTTAGTTTCTCAATCAAGTTTCATGTTTTAGGTTGTTATTAGAGAAAGTAAAAAGAATAGTGTTACATTCTTTTCATTTGCTGCTTTCTTTTATTTTTTTGATTTTAGCTATTTTTGACAGGGGGGCGGGGGCATTTGAGCAAGTGGCTAAATATGTATTATTTTTTTTACCAAATTTGATATTTTTCCCGTAATTCCCTGGAGTCGAGTATGACTAATGTTCAAATCAGCCTCATGGTGGCGCCAATTCATGTATTTACCTATACTGTATAACTGTACTCCGAACATTGCTGACCCACAATAACCTATACCTGACCTGGCGGAGACCTGTGCTCCGAAGTGCACTTTTTCTACTTCTTAGTTCAAGTAATTTCCATATCATTATTTTCAAAAAGCACACTGTTGTCTAGATAATATGGCGTAGTATGCAAATGTCTGCAGTTGGTCCTTATCTGTATTGCCCTACCTTTGAACCTCCAGCATCAAACAACATCAACAAACTATTCACGTACGTACTGTACTGTAACTGCGTGGGCGCCTGCGATAGAAGAGGTTGTACACAGTTGTATCCTCTGTGTTTAACACATTCGGACCTGAGACCAGATTCTACAAAATGCCTTGTAAATCCTAACAGTTTTCTGAAAAACGTAACGGTGGTTCTCAAACCTTTTCATGTCAAGGACCTCCAGAATGATATGTTTTTGGCAGCAGACCCCCATCTGAAAATATTTTTCAGAAGCAAATATTTGAGTTAAAAAATATATATATATTCAAAGATTTGCACCACATTTTCACGAGTTTTCCAAAAAAAATAGAAGATCTCTAGACCTACAAGCTTGTAGCATGGCACAAAGTGACACGCTACAAGCTTGAAGATCTGCTATTTTTGAAAAGCCAACCTATGTGCTACAGCTAAAATCTAAGATGACACGGATGCTTTTCCCATTTGAATGGGATAAAATAACAGTACTCTACAATAGATTGGTTAAAGTCATGTTTTATTCATTAAAATAAATCCCAGATTGTGTCTTTAAAAGAAGGCAGCTTGAAGCAGGAAAGTAGTGGCTGTGCGTGTGTGTGTGTGTGTGTGTGTGTGTGTGTGTGTGTGTGTGTGTGTGTGTGTGTGTGTTTAGATCAGACTAATGACAGGGTCGGTAAAGGACAAGCCAGGATCTTAATGATGTAAGGAGAGGGTTGTTCTCTTAATGAGGTGATTAGAGCCAATCACACATGGGAATTACTCGGGTGTGTGTGTGTGTGTGTGTGTGTGTGTGTGTGTGTGTGTGTGTGTGTGTGTGTGTGTGTGTGTGTGTGTGTGTGTGTGTGTTGGATTTAAATATTCACACATCTGCTGGGACTGACCTTATGCTCCCTTCAATACATGAGCGTCCAAGCCGCTACTTTTCATCCTCAGTTTACTATGTGAACACACACTGCAGTTGTGCATGCACATGCGTGTGCACGCATACAGCACGCTAATAAGGCATGTACACACTTACTAGGGAACTCATGCAACGCACACATGCACCGTAACTCGTGCACTGCACACTCAGATAGCAGATTGAAACTGTAGAGATCATTACCTTCAATCATTCCCCCAAAACACACATACAGTACTGCGTGCACGAACGCGCGCGCGCACACACACACACACACACACACACACACACACACCAAGCTTACTGTACATGCTACTGCTACACGTATTACTGCTGTACACAGTAAAAATGCTGAGAAATGACAGATTACACATTTAACAAAATGGACTCATAAATGATCATTTAGTTACATATGCACACTCTCACAGTTTTAATGGATACATTTAAACTGAGGATTAGACATGATGGGCTCTATTTTCGTCCATGCTAAACCCCTTATCCCAAAACCACTTTGCCTTTTTTGAGCGGTGCCTCCGCTCCATTACGGAGCTATGTGTCCCTATGTATGTGTACAGGTCCCCGCACGCGTCCCCGCACACGTCCCAGCACGGAAAGCTGCAACACGATAACTCTGTCATTTCTCGACTGTTTTGGACACGGGAAGACTCGCCGGAACCGGGCCGCCCCCCTGGGCGCGTTCCTGGGGGTCTGCATGTTACGGGGACCCCCCGGGGACCCCCACACGGTAACTGTCATTTCTCGACCGTTTCGGACGCGGAGTGGCTCGCCGGAACAGGGCCGGCCCCCTGGGCACGTTCCTGGGGGTCTGGATGTTGTACCGCTCACCGCTCACTTCACACAGGTGTAATTTTACAATTTTGAAAAACATTTTTGAATAGTTAAAATAGCCAATCTACATCGACACAGTGTGAGCTTGTAGAGCTATTTTAACTATTCAAAAATGTTTTTCAAAATAGTAAAAAAAAAAGGATAAGTAGTTTAGGGATAAGGGGTTTAGCATGGACGAAAACAGAGCTCGATGTGTACAACCTCATTGTTCTACCGCTATGGATAAGTGAACACAATGAATTACGTTACTACACCGTTTCAAGCCATCTCCTACGGAAGAAGATTGTGAAGATTAATAATCTTCAGTCATTTTTGCTTCATGAGATATGATGTGCAGCAGTGTAAAAGGAAATGTAGCAGAAAGATTAGCGCGAGATAGAGAGAGAGATAGAGACACTGCAGGTTGTCGCGTGCGTAACAAAGGCTGTGAGTAGATTCAATTACAATGGCTTTAACGGTACATTAAGGTGCCGCGCAAACAAATAAAACGCGATAATAATCAATCATTAGGCATTACATATTCTACGTTAACAATGAAGACAATGAGACTAGCATTATACCGGCATTATGATAAAAAGAAAAAATACATAAAATAAGACGACACAAAGTGGGTTTAAAAACAGTTTGTTCGTTGCTGATGGTGTTTTGGTGATGCAGTTTCTTCCATTTGACAACTGTAGTGTGGAGTTACTCCTTGTTTTACTCAGTAACTGCCTGAATTTCCCCTGCGGTATCAATACAGGTCTGCTTATCTATGGTGTGACCAGCACTGACCAGTAAACACTCTGAACACCAGTGCTGGAAAGTAACTAAGTACATTTACTTAAGTACTGTACTACAAGCTCACAATGTGTCGCGAATCGCGATGTGACGCATTGCGACCTTGTAGATCGGCTATTTTCAAATGATTTTTATGCATTTGAAAACTTGAAATGATACATTCTGCATAATGGGTTATAAGCACTGTGCTTGATGTTTTGAGGAGGGCATAGGAAGCTATTTTCGAACGCCGCGGGCCACGGTCTGGCTGATGGACTCGTTCACTCCATTTCAGCGGCGAAAATTAATATTTGGAAGGAACTCCCGGTACGTGGCTCCCCGTCCAAACCGTCTGGTATAGAGTAGATACCCTGGCTTTCACAGCGGAAAATGTACCAGTCAAAAAGGTACCAGAAGTGGGTAAGTGCTGTTGCTGGTGGTGTTAAAGGACCACTTCACCACTTTTCAACCTATCTTCATATAATAGGTCCTCACTAATAAAAATGAAAAAATGGCGCAATGTTTTTCTACTCGGTCTGTGTCTCATAGGAGGGCTGTGGGAAGTTCAGAAACAGTCTTCCAGTGACATCATCGATGGGGAATACAAGCTAATAAAAACTGCAGGCTTTCTAGTCCTGAAAGGTTGCAATGCGAAAATGGAAGCCATCGTTCTCACGATAATGAAAATCTTGTTTAAAAAATAATCTGCCTAATGATGATGTCACTGGAAGACGGTTTCTAAACTGCCCACAGCCCTCCTATGAGACACAGACTGAGTAGAAAAAAATCTTGTCATTTTATCATGATTATTAGTGAGGACCTATTATATGAAGATATGTTGAAAAGTGGTGAAGTGGTCCTTTAACATACTGTAAACATTCCGCACTGTTTTGTCTGTGTGTTTGTGTACGTGCGTGCACAACTGCACACACAGCAGTGGTTCTCAAACTTTTTCAAGTCAAGGACCCACAAAATGATACTCATTAGCCTGCGGACCCCCCATTTGAAAATATATGGCAAGGAACCCCATAAGAGAAGATGTTTTACGGCTCTAGCAGTGATTTTCAACCATTTTCATTTCAAGGGTACCCAGTTTGACCTGAATTAGGCTACGGTCCCCCATTTAATAGCATTTCTATCTCTGGGACCCCAATGTATTGTAAAAGTTCATTTAACTCTGAGAGTGTATAAAAGGAACCAAATGGACCCGTTGGGGTCCATTTGGTTCCATTTGTACAATCTCTGAGTTACAGACCCATAAGGGGTTCCATTTGGTTCCTAACTATAGCTGGGGACCCCCTGGAACTCCATCAAGGACCCCTAGGGATCCCCAGACACCACTTTGGGAACCATTGATATATAGTACATGATGTGTGTGTGTGTGTGTGTGTGTGTTTCTTAAAGGGGCAGAGTGACAACAGAAAGCGTCACTCATCAAGCAGAACATAATTTCCCTAGTCTCTCTGCCACCCCCCCCCCTCTCTCTGTCTCTGTCTCTCGCTCTCTCTCTCTCTCCCTTCTCCTACATTAGTTTAATTTAATAGCACAATGTAGATACAAATAAACATAATTATTAAAACGAAACCGCTTTTCTTTTTTTATATTTTTTATCCCACGATTTTGTAACCCATTTTTTCACCCAGTGCCAATTATCTAATGTAATCCTGGGCTCTACACTCCCTCCGCCAACCTGGGGAGAGCAACGGACTGACCTTATGCTCCCTTCAATACATGAGTGTCCAAGCCGCTACTTTTCACCTGACAGGGGGGAGTTTCCCCGGTTGGACGTAGTGCGTGGAAGGAACGCGTTATTCCAAGATTTCCAACCAGCTGCAAATAACAGCAGTATACTATAAAGAAGTAAAAAGACAAAACCTGCACAGAAAAAGCAACGGCAGTATGAAATATGATGCGTAAGAATTAAATGTCAGTCCTTAAACATACAGTATAGATGAGAGATAAAGATATATTTTAAATTGTTTCCTGAAGTTTGGCAAGGAAGGCGATGACTTAAGTGATTTTATCTAGACAGTTGTACAACCGAGGGCCTCTATATTTGATGATGAAAATGACAGCTCTGTCAGCTCTGTTTGAGTGGTGCTAGCCCCTCCTATGCCCAGCTTTGTCTGTCTGTGTGTGTACCCCATAGTGATGATTTCGATTGGCTGAGCAAAGTACATATTGAGGATAAAAAGTGAGGACAGAAAAGTGAGGATGCAAATTGTGATTGACCAGAATGAGATGATGTACTGTATGATAAGAGCGCCCCTCACTTCACACGGGTGTGATTTTTATTCATTGTTTTCACATTTCTTGAAAACCAAAGTATTTGGACATACAAGGTTTCCACCTGACAGTGACGATTATGTTTCCTGATTAGTCCCTTCTTACTGCAGCTCTGTCTGTCTGTCTGTCTGTCTGTCTGTCTGTCTGTCTGTCTGTCTGTCTGTCTGTCTGTCTGTCTGTCTGTCTGTCTGTCTGTCTCTGTTAAGAGCTAATAGTCACCGCTCCCTCCCTGCAGCTCTCTCTCTCTCTCTCTCTCTCTCTCTCTCTCTCTCTCTCTCTCTCTCTCCGTTAAAAGCTAATAGTCACCGCTCCCTCCCTGCAGCATGTCACCCTTCTGTCTTTGATCTGTGCCCTATACGCTCTGAAATCCTCACAGTCCATTTAACTCTGAGAGTCTGCCAAATGGAACCAAATGAACCCGCAATAAGGGTCCATTTGTGTGTGACTCCCAGAGTCACGGTGGATACATAAACAGGACAAGCAGATGGACAGATACCCATTAGAATCCAGGGTGTTCATTTAACTCTGTACGCATGTTTGTAAAGTTAAGATGTGCTGCGTATAATCAGACAGATACAGATAACTCAACTATCGATTCCATCTGTTGAGTGATGAGTGACCTAACATCATCACACACACACACACACACACACACACACACACACACACACACACACACACACACACACACACACACACACACACACACACACACACACACGTGTGCGGCGCCACACGCTGGGTGTATAGAAGTACATTAGAATTCCAGAGAGAGACAGAGAGAGACAGAGGGAGAGAGAGCACATTATCCTAAGATAAAACTGACGCAGTCTTGCCTGAAATTACAGAGTTGAATAATGCCAGCCGTCACAAGATGATGAAAGATCCAATGCTTTTACATGTATCACCTCTCTGCTACATGTCTCTACCTCTTTTCTTCTCAGACACACACGCACGCACGGCACGCACGCACGGCACGCACGCACGCACGCACGCACGCACGCACGCACGCACGCACGCACACACACAGTCTTAATATAATCATCACACTGTTGTAGTTACATTAATCGTGATCAAGACGACAACATACATACAGTATAATGTCATTCAGTAATTGCTTGTATAATGATTAGGGATGCACTGATATGGAAATTCTTGGCTGATACCGAAGTTTAAAATAACAATTTAGCCGATACTGATACAGATATATGTTTATTTACATTTTGTTGTTTTTATTTCTCCATTTTGTGCCAGAGAAACAAATACACAAAATAAATGTTCAGAATCTGTACAGCTTGGTAGGTTGCAAATAACCAACACACCAACATAGCCAACGCAAAATGTATGCTTATCAACAACAGATAAATATCGGACTACTGCCCATCGCTTAATGTCAGTTTGATTTGACAATACAGATATTGACCGATGACGGCAAATCGCCCTATGCCGATGTGTGGCCAATACATCGGTGCATCTCAAATAATAATGATGATGTCTTACCTGACAGTGAAGTCATATGAACAGGATGCCAGCACCGTCTGACTGAACGGAGAAAACTGGAACACACACACGCGCGCGCACACACACACACACACACACACACACACACACACACACACACACACACACACACACACACACACACACACACACACACACACACACACACACACACAAAAACCCAATGAGGATAAAGAAGGAATACTATATTAAGATTGTGTAATGGGTGGACGGTGGACGTCTCAAATGCAGCATCCGTCTAACAGTAGAATATCTATATAATGAAACTATGCATATAAAAACGTTGAGAACCCCTGCACTATAGGGTGCAATGCCATATAAAATGCTTTCTAAATTACATAAGTTGAGCCTTTGCATATATATATATATGCCTGTAAGGTCATCGGGGCTGGGGCAAGTGCTAGGGCAAGTGCTACGGGCTAAAATGGAGTCTGAAGAGGTGGGTTTTCAGACTACGGCAGAAGATTGGGAGAGAGTCTGCGCGGTTCTGATTGCAATGGGAAGTGCATTCCATACTTTTGGAGCAAGAAGGGAGAAGAGTTTGGGACGTGCGGAGCGTAGTGAATGTTCTTCCAGCTTAACTGCGTTGGCTAACAACAGATTAGCACTCTTTGCAGCCGTTCTCTGGATGTAATGACAAAATGAGCTTCGTTTGGGGTTTCTGCTAAAGATAACAATGACAGCATGTCCTTCGCCTGCATGCAGCTCAGCTGTACCACCAATATCACTCAATCCCTTTTTCTTTTTCTGAAAAAGCTAATCTACAGCTTGCAGATAGGCCATGTTTGGAACATTTGGTGAAAAAAAGAAAAAGAAAAGGAAAATGAAAGTCGAATAAGTTTAAAAATCTTTAACAACGAAAATCTTTGGGTGCCCGCTGCCGTTGAGGTCCAGGCGCATACAACATAATAGGGCCCTATTTTCGCCATATAAGCTTCTCCACCTTTTTTTGACTGTTTTGAAAAACATTTTTGAATACCGGTAGTTCATATAGCCAATCTAGAATCTCACAACGTGTCGATGTAGATCAGCTAATTGAACAATTTTAAAATGTTTTTCAAAATAGTAAAAAAGGCAAAGAAGATTAGGAAGAAGGCACTGGCGAAAATAGGGCCCATAGGCCCTCATTTATCAACCGTGCGTACGCCAAAATATGGGTGTACGCCGAAATTACCGCAATTTTCGGCATTTACGATTTGCGCCAAAAATTGAAAATGATCTTGTGCCAAGACAAAAATCACGTTTGGTCGGGAGCTGTCGTACGCTTTGTCCTCACCTGTTTTTCTGTCGTAGAACAGCGGAGCAGCATTGTTTGACCAGCTGAGAGGCTGTCACAGGCATCGAAACATATGTATTCACTCCTAAAATGTTTATATAAAACTGTATAGGTATGTACATGGGCTAAATGTAAAAAAGAAAAAAAAAGTAAAGGAATACATCAACGATGTGTCTTTGTGTCATATGAAATTAGTAGGAGATTTCCAACTTTACAAGCAAGCAATTAAAATCGCGCATTTAAAAACAATGTTGCAAGTTAGATGCGTAAGCCATTTAAACAGTGTTTTGCATGATGAGCGCATACATATGAGGATTTGGGCTGTCTGTGCTGAAATATTTCCATGACGGGACGTTGGAGAGTATAGTGCAGTGCTGCAGCGCGGAGAGTCCCAACATGGGTAGCCTACTGTAGCCTAATCTACAGCAGGCCGATGTCTTTCTGGAGTTACAGTATGTGCAATCTCCTCCTCGTTTAATAAACCCGACGCGTCGCTCGAATGCCAAATGTGCCGTGCCAGCGCAAGTGGGAACGCATCGGAGATAGTATAGGCTAAGCCAGCCTGCAGCCCACCACCACCACTGTCCAGTGCCACATGAGGCTACGGTTTTGGCTGCAATATTCATATAATTGACAGTTGACAGCGAGGCAATTTAAATAGACTGTCGGACGTGCATGGTCAATTGGTCACGGTGTCACGGACGGACCACAGTGATAGAGAGAGACAGAAAGGACAAGAGATGCACCTTGCAAAACAGCAGCGTGTGTGCGCGCCTATTTGTTATATAATTCATGGTTCACAGGTTCAGGTTTTCGTTCACTAATATATCTTGTTGTATATTAAATGAATAAAGACTTTGATAATTTAATATACAACTAACAACACAGTGACAGTTGCTTGCAAATTGCGATATGTGCGTGCGTGCGGGGGGGTGAGGCGGGCAGCAAGGGAAGCGAAGCGAGAGGAGAAACAGACAGGGTAGTCCTACAGCTTTATTTAATTCATGCAGGTTTATTTATTTAAGATACAACAAGTTGCTTGTGCGTGCGTGCGTGCGTCTGTGTGTGTGTATGGGAGGGGGCAGCAAGGCAACTTAGGCAAGCGAGTGAAACTTTTTTTCCCCTGTAACCATGGTTTCCAGGTCGTATTGCAGTTGTTCATGTCGCAAAACCGAGGGCGCGGCTAGATTTTATAGGGCGTGCCAGATTGATTTCAGCCGTCACATTTATTACTGCTAGGAATGAAATTAGGAAGGATCAGCTGTCTGCGATCACTTTATAAATGCCGACCCGACGTGGGTGTACTACGAATCCTACACTCGAATTTGGGGCAGAATTTACACTCAATTGATAAATGAGGGCCATAGACTCTAAATGAAGGGGGGAGGAGGAAGAGGAAGATGATGATGATGATGATACCGGTATACATCTTCTCTTATAATGGGGGTCCCTGGCACAAAATATTTTCAGATTGTGGTCCGCAGCCAAAAAACACATCAATTTGGGGGCTCCTTCGGCATAAAAATGTTTGAGAGCTAATGGCCAAGAACAGATGTCTGAAACAATGTGACGTTTGGTACAATAAGGAAAAACGACTTATAATGGCTTTCTGGGAATCGGGACGGTCTCCGGTTCGAATCCTGGGCCCCTCCAGGCTTCGTGTCGCCTGGTTAAGTGTCCTTGAGCGAAACACTTAACGCCCAGCTGCTCCCCCGTGGGCTCACGGAAAGCAAGCGGCTGCTGGGTCAATGCAGGGAAGTCATTTACCCGCGGGGATCACTATAAATATCCTCTCTACAAATACCCTTTAACAAAAAAAGGACCTGGATGCACTAGAAAGAGAGGGGAATTAATTTAAGGGAACTATTTTTCTTTGTGGAATAATTGTTTAACAACAATCTTGTGTCACCGCTGTCTGGACATCCAATCACAAGTATTGATATTGGAACTGTGGTACAGCATTACACTAGATATTCAGTCCCTGTAGTATAGGTCCTATACTACAGGGACTGAATATCTAAACTATAGGATAGGTCTTCAGAAAATACTTATGTTGCTGTATCAGTGATGCTCAAAGTAAACCTTTTCATGTCAAAGACCCTCAAATTGATACGAATTTGGTCGCGGACCCCAGCTGAAAATACTTTGTTCCAGGGACCCCCAGAAGCAAAGATTTTAGTTAAAAATGTTTCCTTTAAAAAATATAAAATATTCAAAGATTTGCAGACATTTTCAAAAAAAAATTAAATGAGCTCGTATGTCTGCTATTTTTGGATATCTAAAGTATAAAATATGGCTGAAATCTAAAACTTCATGTTTGAGGTTTTTGATTTTTTTTTTGCATACATCAGTGCTATTGAACACCCTTTACGTATGTGTTTTGATTTTTTTTTAAATTAACCAATGAAAAGTATTAAAAGGCACTTGGGACAAAACCTCTTAAATCCATTGGACCCTCAAACTTGTCAGTAATTTAATTGACAATATATAAAGTCACAACACCAACTTTGATGGGGCAGTATTGCTTTGTTTTCAAAATATACGGTTTTCTTCATTTCCTGAAAGAAAGAAAAAATCACTTTCTGAAAAATGAACTTTGTGGAGTTGGAGTTAGGTGTTTCCACCCTAAACATGATCATCAGGCATTATTATTATATTAGGAGGAAGATTTTTCTCAAAAAAGTGTACAGTATTTGTTAAAATGTCGTTTTTATGTGGACACGCCCACCAGTTCATTAAGTAGGCTATGCCTGGTTTGCCTGGTGGGTGGTGATGGGTGGTGATCCACCTGAACTGAAGCTGCACCCACAGCTGTTGTATGATAAAGGGGGAGAGGTTAGGGGAGGGGATGATATTGTGATGTCACTATATCACTGTTTTTTTCATTGGCACGTTTGACTGTCAAGGTTTCAGCCTCCAGGAAGAAACCCTAAATACAAAGGGAAGACATCATTGCACATAACAACCACACCAAGGGGTCTAATGAAGTACTGTCACCTCATAAACACATACAAAACTGTAAAAAATACATAAATCACAGCACTCCATATTTAATTATACATCATTCTGTGACCTGCACTTGCAGTAGCACAGGCTCAACAACCACACAGTGTATCGGCAGCACTAAAAGAGCAGCTTTTAGTGCTATTCAAATATATGGTGACCCAGCACATTTCAATATATTATACTCCCCTGCTTATTCCAGATTTTATTTTTTAAGGAAAAAAACATCATAAAAAGATAGGTTTCTGCCCGACAGCATCAATATGTTTTGCTATCTACTGTACTGGCTACTCAAAGAATCATATTCCAGCCACACTTTTGTGGTCATCTTTTTTATCTCTTTTTTTATCTCTTGTGTCATCTACAGTAAAGCGGTTCTTAAACATTTTCATGTCAAGGACCCCCAACTTGATGCGGACCGCGTCATTTGAAAACTCAAATGATTTTGTGTCAGCGACCCCCAAAAGATACTTTTTGTCAACATTCTTTGAAAAGAGGTGACGTCCAAGCATGCAATGTCTTGTGATGTGCGACACGTTGTGAGCTTGTAGATCTACTATTCTAGAACATCCGAAGAATACAATTGGGCTGAAGTTAAATTAAGTATATTAAACTGTCCCTGGGAAGCTACTTTAAGAACGAGTGCAGTAAACGCGTTGAAGAGTAGAAACCCCCCTCTATCTGAAATGAAATCATGACTTATGTTGAAATGCTGAACATGTTCACGGTCGCCGTTGTGAGCTACTCCGACTCGCACAGAGGTGAGAGCTGAAAGAGGCTGATGCATTTCGTTATGCATTACGTCGAGTAGCGTCTCTCTCTCTCTCTCTCTCGTGTAAGGTTGACAGCTCCTGAACCCTCTACAAGAGAGTGTGGCACAAAATGAATGTGATCCCATTATGGTGAAACATTATTTTTCAAGTAGTGCAGTGGGTGGGTCATTATGACAGCTAGTGTCTCGCAAAAGTCCTACAAAAAGAGAATTTACAAGCTCTCCAGTGGTGGAAAAAGTACTCAAATGTTTTACTTAAGTAAAAGTAGCCTGTCAATACTGCAATGCAGAAATACGATATGTTAAAAGTCCGGCATTTAAAATGTACTTGATTAAAAGTACAATAGTATTGGCATCAAAATAAAATCAAAAAGAGAAATAACTCATTATGCACAATGCCCCGTTTTGTGCAATGCCCCGAAGTGGAGTAGAAGTAAAAGTATTGAAAAGTACATTACCACAATAGTGTACAGTATTTGAGCAAATGTACTTAGTTACTGTAATCCATTTAATACAAGGCATTTTACCTGTGTATGGTACTTTAAGTACAGTACATGTTTTTGAGAATCTTGACTTGAGTATCTGTACTTTTTGGATACTTACAACTTTCAGTCTACTACATTTCAAAGACAAATGTTGTACTTTTGACTCTCCACTACATACAAAAAGTACAAAATGAATATACTTTTGACTCTCCACTACATACCAAAAGTACATCATGAATTTACCAAGTCCTGTTTAAAGTGAATTTATCGCATTTTTTCAACATTTTTCAAAATGTCAACATGTTAACCCAGCAATGCTACTAGTCCTACTAGTCCATTACATTTAACTCAAGCACAAATCTGACAAATCTACAAAAGCCTACATACATTAAATAAACCTAGTAGGTTAATATGAGTAGCCTACTGTCTACACAAACAAACATTACCACTTTTATCTGACTCCAGATCAGCGGAGCCACCCGTCAGGATTCCCAGTCCAGGTCTGTACTAAGAACGCAAACACTTTATGCAACCTCCAACATTGTGCAAATGTTCGATGGAACCCAATCGCCTCCATTCTCTTGCTATATATCCTGTACACTGCATTATTCTTGTGTGTAACTTCAGCATATTTGATATAAGCCTATGATCGTCTGGCCATATTGCAATAAGGGCTTCTATCTCTTGATTAGACCACATGTGTCCACGGGACATCTTTACGCGTCGCTGCATAATAATGCCTTCTCCTTCCTTCTCGAGTGCCAAATACCAACTTCTTCATCCAACTGGTACATTCACTCCCTATGTTTAATGCGATTGCATTCACACCTGTAGTGTGACCTGCAGTGATCCGCACTCTGCTGCGTTTTGAAGCGAAGTGAAACCCCCGTTTAGTAGAATGCGGTTCTTTGGTGCGCATTAGGATTTGATTGAGCTTTCACACCTGCCAAACGAAGCGCACTTTCCGACAATGCACAGCAGGATTCGTTTTAATCGCAGTAAAGCTTTCTGGTGTGAATGCGACCTAAAACTACATCAATTATTTGCTGTCAAAGTCAACACTGCTGTCATCTTGTCTGTATTCTTCATTCTCTCCTCTGTTTTTGCTCTTTGCTGATGTCACCCCTCCACTCCACAGTAAATCTATACAAGACGACAGATGTGCAAACACTAGCACACGCACGCACGCACGCACGCACGCACGCACGCACGCACGCACGCACGCACGCACACACACACTGAAACTGTCACAATGAATTATTATCTTTATAAACCGAGCAGTGATCGATTGGCCAGATCTGGAGTAAGAGACAAGCGCTTATTGATTGGTTATGTCTTCCAGGCCTAGAAACACCTGGCGTGTGAAGCTAGTGTCAGCAAGAGGGCTGGTCTCTGTGTGTGTGTCTGTCTGTCTGTGTGTGTGTGTGTGTGTGTGTGTGTGTGTGTGTGTGTGTGTGTGTGTGTGTGTGTGTGTGTGTGTGTGTGTGTGTGTGTGTGGGTGTGTGTGTGTGTGTGTGTGTGTGTGTACAGTATGTGTGTTTAAGGGGGAGTGGAGGTAATTATCTCTGCTGTATTACGCTGCAGTGTGTGTGTGTGTGTGTGTGTGTGTGTGTGTGTGTGTGTGTGTGTGTGTGTGTGCGACTGTGCGCGAGTGCATGTGTGCGTGCGTACAGTATGTGTGTTTAAACTTTAAGGGGGAGTGGAAGTAATTATCTCTGCTGTATTACGCTGTAGTGTGTGACAGTGTGTGTGTGTGTGTGTGTGTGTGTGTGTGTGTGTTCATATCCCTATCCTTGTGAGGGCCAATCCCAAAAGAATAGCCATTGTGGGGACCATTCCCGGCCCTGGCAACAGAAATGGTTGCTTTATGGTAACCGATGTGAAGTTGGGGCTTAAGGGTAGTATTAGACAGTTAAGGCCTATTCATACTCAGTTTTAGGTGATATTAAGGTGACCAGTAAAAAACAGAGAGATGTGTTGGGCTGAGCGGTGAGTAGCTTACCACCGCGGCTCAGTGACATCATGTCATAGTTTTAGTAAAAACAAGAGAGATGTGTTGGGCTGAGCGGCCGGTGAGTAGCTTACCACCGCGGCTCAGTGACATCATGTCATAGTTTTAGTAAAAACAAGAGAGATGTGTTGGGGTGAGCGGTGAGTAGCTTACCACCGCGGCTCAGTGACATCATGTCGTAGTTTTAGTAAAAACAAGAGAGATGTGTTGGGGTGAGCGGTGAGTAGCTTACCACCGCGGCTCAGTGACATCATGTCGTAGTTTTAGTAAAAACAAGAGAGATGTGTTGGGGTGAGTGGTGAGTAGCTTACCACCGCGGCTCAGTGACATCATGTCGTAGTTTTAGTAAAAACAAGAGAGATGTGTTGGGGTGAGCGGTGAGTAGCTTACCACCAAGGCTCAGTGACATCATGTCGTAGTTTTAGTAAAAACAAGAGAGATGTGTTGGGGTGAGCGGTGAGTAGCTTACCACCGCGGCTCTGTGACATCATGTCATAGTTTTAGTAAAAACAAGAGAGATGTGTTGGGGTGAGCGGTGAGTAGCTTACCACTGCGGCTCAGTGACATCATGTCATAGTTTTAGTAAAAACAAGAGAGATGTGTTGGGGTGAGCGGTGAGTAGCTTACCACCGCGGCTCAGTGACATCATGTCGTAGTTTTAGTAAAAACAAGAGAGATGTGTTGGGGTGAGCGGTGAGTAGCTTACCACCGCGGCTCAGTGACATCATGTCGTAGTTTTAGTAAAAACAAGAGAGATGTGTTGGGGTGAGCGGTGAGTAGCTTACCACCGCGGCTCAGTGACATCATGTCGTAGTTTTAGTAAAAACAAGAGAGATGTGTTGGGCTGAGCGGTGAGTAGCTTACCACCGCGGCTCAGTGACATCATGTCATAGTTTTAGTAAAAACAAGAGAGATGTGTTGGGGTGAGCGGTGAGTAGCTTACCACCGCGGCTCAGTGACATCATGTCGTAGTTTTAGTAAAAACAAGAGAGATGTGTTGGGGTGAGCGGTGAGTAGCTTACCACCAAGGCTCAGTGACATCATGTCGTAGTTTTAGTAAAAACAAGAGAGATGTGTTGGGGTGAGCGGTGAGTAGCTTACCACCAAGGCTCAGTGACGTCATGTTGCAGATTTCGGGTGGTTACCTTATCACCTAAAACTGGATATACGAATGGGCCTTTAGAGGTTATATGTTTAGGGGGTTGGTTATGGGTGAGTTATACGTAGTTTCACGCCCATTTTACACAACAGAAAATAGCCAATCTACAAGTTCACGACGCATCACACTGATCACAGCACCATGCGCTGTGAGCTTGTAGCTTGTGTGGGTTGATGCAGTCTGAGAGGATGACGGCTGAGTGGGAGTCACTCAGAAACACCCTGATTACCATGATTTAACACAAATCACTTCACACTAACCACACTGTCACATGATACATACATACTGTATGCGCACGCGCATGTGTGCGTGTGTCAGGCCTTGTTGGTGCCATGTAACAAGGGACAGACAGTGTGTGTGTGTGTGTGTGTGTGTGTGTGTGTACACATTTTTTAAAAGGGCAAAAATGACAGATTTACAAGCTCACGGCGCATTGTGACAGCCTGACCTGAACAGACCCATTATGAGAGACCTACACAACCCACCGACTCCAAAACAATTTGTTAACACCTTGGAGGCCCAGGGCGGAGTTCTCCGTCCAAGTTCACGGAGATTAATGATAACAAAACCGTTCGCATCGCTCTAGAGCCTTGGAGCGCTTGTTGCCCGATCCGATGACGTGTCAAAAAGTGACACGTCATCGAAAATCTCCCCTGCCTGTTTAGCTGACGAAAACGAAAATCTTAAAACGATCATAACTCCCGATCTAAATCATCCCGTCTAATTCTGAATGGTTGTTTATGGGTAAGAGTCAGACTCATCTATCTCTCTCTATTCTCTCCACCATCCGCTGTAGTACTACTTAGAATAGCCTCCATGGCCACTTTGCATAAAAACTGATGCATTAGGTCTTAAATAACCATTCACTTTCTCACATTCTAATCAATCTCATTGACTTTGCCCCACCCACTTTGCCTGTGCAAAGTAGAACCTGGGGTGACAGGGCCTTCTGGTGTTTTTCTCCTACCTCCCCTCCCACCTTTCCTTTCATTCCTGAAAATGACTAATGACTAAATGACTTATGAAGGAGCTCGCAAAAAAACGAATTTCACCCACTGTTCTACACCTGTAAACCTGTGATGGGACAATAACACTATGATTCTGATTATTTCCGCAGTGTCTGCCGTTAGGAACAGCATGTGCTCACTTCAGCTTTGCAAAGACAGATGAGAAACAATCAGCCTCAGATCAGAAAGCTGCATGAAGGTCTGTTAAAACCACTTTTAACCCTATTTATATATATGCAGGTGACTGGTAGCCTGGCTAATAAGCCAGACCGAATCAGCCGTTGGCAAAAAAATATGTGCCTGCCGGCGGATTACGGTCTGGAGAGGCTCAATTGTACGCCCATTTTCTACACCAGAGAACTGGTGTGGCCAATCGGGACACGGTATGCAATATGGGCGGGCTTTGTTACAGTGACGTTCAATGCTTGAGACCTTTGACTGACAGTAGCTCTGACCAATTGCGTCAAAGAGAAAATGTTTGAACCCGCCCCCCGGGAAACAAGATCCATACACAGCATCTCCAGACTCAAATACCACACGACAGTGTGATTTGAGTCTGGCTTATTAGCCAGGCTAGGTGACTGGTGTGCCCCAGGGCTCTATACTAGCTCTGCTCCTTTTCTCTCTACATTAAATATCTTCGGCTATTTCCGCTGAATGTTCGCACACAGAATCGGGACTCTAGGGTTAATTTGGTTAAAGCGACTTACTTCAAAGCAGTTTGTATTCGATTCAGCACTCCTGTATGACATCCTAAAGGAGTTAGCCCCGCTATCAGAACATTTTCAAACAAACGCAGTGTCTGTACATTTTCAAACAAACACACAGTGTCCTCTATGCAGACAAAGCAATCAAGCGTGGCATTCTGTTCATTTATTAATGAACTGGGAGAATCTCCAGGGACCAAAGTACTTGCAGCTGAACTTGCAGTGTCAGAAGGCAGGCGTTTGGCACAGTCGTGCTGACAGACAACTCAAAAACACTTCCTGTCAAGTGTCAACAGTTTCCCCAGAAGTCTCAGCAACAATCTAAACCGTCGAGTGGTCAACACTTAAAACCTCTACAGGGTCAGCATCCTCCAAGGCAGAATTAGATTCACATCATGTTCATTTGACTGCACAATTTAAGTGACAAGTGACCACTGGCCCATATTATGCCGCACAGATTTGGAGAGATGCAAATGCATGAAGTCTGCAAAAAGATTCAGGGTGCCTACTGTTAGGAGCAATTAACGGATACAGAGTCAGACTTTATTGAGAGCAATGGAGAAACTATGCTGATGAGGTTCAAGTTGAATAACACAAAAGTCATTCCATGCAGCACTGAAGAGTGTGAAAGGGGATTCAGCCAGATGAATCTACCGGGAATTATCACCCCGACCCGCACAAAGTGACTCATTGAATGGCTATCAGTCTTGATCAAGTTACATACAGTATAGTACACAGGCCACCAAACCAGTGATATCCGACACAATACGCTGTGTGAACGCTGTCTGAACGCTGTGTGCATGTGTGCTTTTGTACATATCATTAAAATAACAGTCCCAGATTGAAAAAAGGTCACTACAACACTGCCTTTATCCTCAAGGCCTTGAATAACAATTTTGAAACGTCAATAGAAAGTTGCTAAAAACAAGATTAAACAGACAACGATAAGTTAATAATGTTCTGATGAAGGTCTAATGACCAAAACGTAAAACATTTTCTTTTGTGCAAGTTCCATACAGTTCCAGAAAGTTTTCCGCTGCCATTAATTAATAGCGTACTGCCAAGGTTTTATCGCGAGTAACACTTACTTTGAAGAGCCAAATATCCGTAATCGCATGTTACAATGACAAACTTCTGTGTGGTGTCATGACCGGTTGTTGTTCTCTCGGTCGGTGGTGGAAAAACCTGACCACGAGTATCACAGTGCCTGCTACAGGCCGTTGAAAACGCTTGTCTGGGCCAGAAACGGCCCCTCAATGTCGTTTCTGAGATACAGGCCTTTGAATGCAGGGCTTAGAATGGAAGTGGATGCGCGGCACGCGCGCATCTTCAAAATGGCCGCAGCCACTGTCCCACTTCAACTGTTGTGCTAACGAACCGTGTTAAAAGTCAAGACCTTTGTAATACAGTTGAACCTAACACAATTTATGCGGAAAACAAGCCAAAATACCTTGCACATTGAGTCAATTTCTTTCAGATGAAAAGAAATAAAATAAAAAATGACAAATTCAATTAAAGCAAACACACACATCTCTATGACCTCTTGCACTTGCATTTCCAAAACTAGTTTGATGCTAATTAACAACTTTAAAATATACTGTTTTGATTGGAGTCCCTCAGGGGTCTATACTGTACATAGCCCACTGTGTGTGTGTGTGTGTGTGTGTGTGTGTGTGTGTGTGTGTGTGTGCGTGCGTGCGTGCGTGCGTGCGTGCGTGCGTGCGTGCGTGCGTGCGTGCGTGCGTGCGTGCGTACCTTGACTCTGCGGATGGCATAGGAGTGTCCCAGCAGGTGACAGACAGGCTGTCTGACATTCCTGAGGTCCCAGACACACAGACTGCAGTCCACCGCTCCTGTTACTAGGATGTTCTGACCAGAGAGAGACACACAGACCACCATGACGTGTATAGTTAACTTTACTTTACTTTATTTATTTAGACAGGACAATGCATATTAATGCATTGCAGACACATAATGCAGACACAGAGACCACCTTGAGTTGTTAGGTGTATAGAGGGTATACATACACATGCAGAAAGTGAGTGGCAAATCGAGCGTCAAAGTTAATTTAATGTTGTCTAATGTCATTTAATACAATCAGATAGGACTTTTCTGTTTGGATGTATTGGCTGTCAAGGCCAGAAAGTAGTTTTTTGCCACTCAGTAAGGTGTTCCAAACTTCCACATAACTGCCGGGTATGATGATGATGTCACGCGCCCGCATACCCTCTATACAGGCTATCTGCACATTTCTAAAGTTACAATTTAATAACTCTTAATAACCATACCAATGGTCGAGACGCAACAAAAGGGTTTTAGTGTTCGTCCCAGAGGTGTGGTATGTCCTGTTGCACGTCGGCGCATGGTGCCGCAAGTTGACCCAAGTGGTTGAATTGGTTCAATTCAATGGCTGCTTGCGTTTACAAGGTGTTGCATGGCGACCCATTGGTGTGGTTTGGGCTTTAAACACAGGACAGACCAATACGGCCTCTACAGTTTTTTTACCTGGTCGTACTTGCACCAATCGCAGCTGAGGATCTCAGCCTTGTGAGCCGGGATGACCAATCGGCACGCGGCACTCTTCACGTCCCACACTCGAAGCGTTCCGTCACCTAGCAACACAGAAAATACATATATAAGACGAGGAGTTTTTCTTCTTTTTGGGACAAGATAGCACAACCTCATAGACTACTTATTAGCAGTGGCGTAAAGTAACTAAGTACATTTACTTATTGGATCTTGTTTAGTCGATACACTTAATTGTTTTAGCTCATGCTCATTTGATTTAGCTATTTTGTCTCATCTGTTTAAGGAAATAGGTAGCTGATATATTGCACTTTTACCTTAGCGCTAGGTATACTCTTGGTTGCTTGTTTTTGCAGAAAATGCACTAAAGACTTCTGGTGATTAGTAGTTTTTGTTCCCTACCTATGTTGAATACACTTATTGTAAGTCGCTTTGGATAAAAGCGTCTGCTAAATGACTGTAATGTAATGTAATGTAATGTAAGTGCATTTTGAGGTATTTGTACTTGACTTAAGTTTTTCCAATTTCCAATACCCTTACTTCTACACCACTACATCTCAGAGACAAATGTACTTTTACTCCACTACAATTATTTGAAAACTTCTGTTACTAGTTACTTTGATTATTATTACAAAACATACATTAAACACTTACAGTATATACCCAATATACATTCCGGCCGATCTACAAGCTCACAATGCGTCGCATTGCATCGCATTGTGAGCTTGTAGATCTGCTAATTTCAAAATATTTGTATACATTTGAAAACATGAAATGGGATATTCTGCATAATGAGTACTTTCTACTTTGGTACTTTAAGTACATTGTTAATTCCAATACCTTTGTACTTTTACTCAAGTACATTTTGAATTCCAAACTTTTACTTCTACATTGCATTATTGATACTTTTACTTAGGTAACAAATGTGAGTACTTTTTCCACCACTGTTAGGGCCGATTCATACTAGGACGGTACCCGCCCCCCCCCGAACCTCAAATGACGTCACATTGTAGGCTCTACAGAGCCGAACCGACTTTTATTTGGCTCTAAAATAGGAGTATGAATCGCGCCTTAGTCGTCACACTGACATCATAGTAGTCACATCAACATTAAAAAATGACTGCAATGAACGAAATTTAATTCCATCAAACTTCCGGCTGCAGTTTGCACATCAGATCACATTAGAATGTCCAGTGATGCAAATAGCCTGCATCTTTAGACTCACTGAATTGAGAACGGACGGACGCAATCATGCCCCCTCCGTTCGTCCTGGGGATACTGATTCATAAATAAATGAAAAACATAATTGAAAAGACACCATCTCCTCACATCAGGTCAATATCAGTCACCAGAAAAAAGGACGGGTGTTTTCGATGAATCTATCATGGTTAAAATGGAGTTTGAAGTTACAATGGGTTTTATAGGAAGGGAACAGGGCAGCTAAAATGAATATCAAATATCTAAATACGGAAATCAAGCAACTTAAAAACTGCCCGGTGTGTTCACAAAAGCCTGAGTACTCAATAAAATCACCCACATTTTCTTTGAAAGTGAAATCTCCCTTTAAGGACGTAAATGAGCATTCTTGCTAATTCTTGGCATGTTGAATCACATCATAAGATTATTTTCATATGGATGTTCATTAATGTTCTCCATCACTATCCAATAAACTAATACTATCGCAGACCCCGTACTGCACTTTACTGAGGCCCTGCGAGCTGTTCTGCATGTCAAGAGTGATGCTTATTGTTCTGCTTGAACGCACAGAGCACATGACTCACGGGCAAAGGCAAAGTTCATATTTTGGGCCCTGGGTTTTAGGAGCTCTGGTTGATTCATTCCGCAAAGAGGGAGGGATGGGGATGCATATTGGGTAAGTAATGTGAGAATGAGGGAGAGAGAGATACAGAGAGACAGAGAGATTCTAAATTAATCAGAGAGGAGGAGAGACAGAGTTACAGCAGAATGAGACTAGAGCAGGAGCAGCTTGAGACACTGGGAACTCCCTGTACACTTTGTTGACCGGGTCCCCCAGGGGTCTGCACTTGCCTTGTCCCCCACTTCCCACTCCCCCCCCCCCCCCCCCCCCCCCCACACACACACACACACACACACACACCAAATCTATTCAGCAAACTCTTATTATGACATGTCTCGAATAGGGACGTCAGGACATGGACAGGGTTCATGTGGATAAGCATTCCCGTGCCCACTGTAGGGTCTACTCTAGACTCTAAGCCAGTAAGTAGTTCTCAAAACTTTTTCATGTCAAGGACCTCTAAATTGAGATGCATTTGGCCCCCGTCGGACCCCTGTCTGAAAAGGTTTGGTACCAGGGACCCCCAGAAGAGAAGATTTGTGTTAAAAATCTAGGGCCTAGGGGGTCCCCCCGGAATCCCCCTTTGAGAACCAATGCTCTCTAAGCCGTGTAGCCACCATCTTCTTGCTCCGTGAGTCAAGACAAACATGTTGATGTCCTCACAAGTACAGTAATACAAACGTGTGTGCGTGCGTGCGTGCGTGCGTGCGTGCGTGCGTGCGTGCGTGCGTGTGTGTGCACGCGCGTGTGCGTGCGTGTGCTCTTGAAGGGGCAGAGGGTGTGACAACAGAAAGCGACACTCATCAAGCAGAACATTGAGACCTTTAACTCCTCTCCTCCCTCCTCGCTTCATTTCTCTCTCTCTCTCTCATGTAAGACGTACTCTCTTACTCTTAAGTACCAACTAACGATTACTGTTTGTGGAGTAAAAAAGTACAATAATGTCCTCTGTGATGTAGTATAGTAGATGTACATTTAGTATAGTAGAAGTATAAAGTATTAAAACATATACATATGGCAATATTCAAGTAAAGTAAATGCCAAACATTAAATTAGGTACCAAACAATGGGCACTGCTGTATGAAATAAAAAAGTACTAAGCAAAACTTAAGTACAGTACTTTATTTCCTTCCTGTTATTCCTTCTTAAGGTGGTTGCACACTGGATGTGTTTTTCGGATTTTTAGCTGCGTTTTTCCGTTGGTTTTCCGAAAAACGCGTCCAGTGTGCAACAACCTTTACTACCCTTTTGATTCTTAATGGATCAAGAGTCACAGGTTAGACTCTAACCTGTGATTCCGCCTGTGTTACACAACAAATCCTATTAAATGTACTATTTAATGGACCAGCAGTGGTTCCCTATGGAGACTCGGTCGTGTCTCCATAGGGAACCACTGCTGGTCATCAAATAATTGGCGTAGGAATGTGACAAAAAACAAAAAGAAGTCTCCATGGGGTGAGCAATGGATAGAAAACGAGAATGACTTAGTATGGATTTTTTTATGCCGTTCAGACTATGGGTTTTATGGGTGTGTCTCCCATTGGCTTAGAAGCAGGTAATCATGAAAAAGTGTCCACTATATGGTCATCACTACATAGACTATACGGTTGATAACAGATGTCAAAAGTCCTCTCATTCACTTATATCTCTCTCTCTCTCTCTGCCATTCCACTCAGACAGGCAGCAGTGATCATCCAGATACATTTCAAACATATTTGAAAATGACAGGGAGGACGGCCCCAGTCGCCTGTGAGCAAATCAGAAGTGTTAAGATTGTATCTTCAAATCCCTCACACTCTCGAGGATAGCCTTGCGTGATATTCCCTCCCAGCTTGGGCTCACTTCACCCCTTCTTCCCTTTCATCCCTCCTTCCCTCTCATCCCTCCTTCCATCTCATCCCTCCTTTCCTCTCATCCCTCCTTCTCTCTCACCCATTCTTCCATCTCATCCCTCCTTTCCTCTCATCCCTCCTTCTCTTTCACCCATTCTTCCCTCTCATCCCTCCTTCTCTCTCATCCCTCCTTTCCTCTCATCCCTCCTTCTCTCTCACCCATTCTTCCCTCTCATCCCTCCTTCTCTCTCATCCCTCCTTCTCTCTCACCCATTCTTCCATCTCATCCCTCCTTTCCTCTCATCCCTCCTTCTCTCTCACCCATTCTTCCCTCTCATCCCTCCTTCTCTCTCATCCCTCCTTTCCTCTCATCCCTCCTCTCTCACCCATTCTTCCCTCTCATCCCTCCTTCTCTCTCATCCCTCCTTTCCTCTCATCCCTCCTCTCTCACCCATTCTTCCCTCTCATCCCTCCTTCTCTCTCATCCCTCCTTTCCTCTCATCCCTCCTTCTCTCTCACCCATTCTTCCCTTTCATCCCTCATTTCCTCTCATCCCCCTTTCCTCTCATCCCTCATTTCCTCTCATCTCTCCTTCCCTCTCATCTTTCATTAACTCGTACTCGTATCCTCCCCACTCATCATTGACTTCATTCTCTATAGAACAGTCCATAATAATGCTCAGGTCATCTTTCTCAGTCCGTCTACGCAGCACATTCACAAAGTGTTCATCTCACTCGGACCGATAAGGTTGAATTAACACTCCTGGTTTCACTGTGTGCATACAGTGCTTCTTTGTCCTTGGCTGGTTCTTATCTCATCTTCCGTAGCTTTTTTAATCTTCTCACTTTCCTCTGTCTGCGTGTGTGTGTGCGTGCGCGTGCGTGCGTGCGTGCGTGCCAGTGGGTGTGTCGGTGGGTGGGATAGTGTGTGTGTGTGCGTGTGTGTGTGTGTGTGTGTGGGGTAGTGTGTGTGTGGAGATGGGTGTGTTTCCTGAGAATTTAATTCAAGCTTTATTACTGTACATAAGTATGAATGCTGCTTCAGCAGGCTGCTGACACACACACACACACACACACACACACACACACACACACACACACACACACACACACACACACACACACACACACACACACACACACACACACACACACACACACACACACACACACATTAGTCCTGTACTCAGCCAATTTTAAACCTCTCTCAAAATGAAAGGTGCAGCCAACTTTAAATTGTTTTGACCCTTTGCACAAACAGGGACTCCCTCTGACAGATTCAAGAACATCCACTACACACGCGCGCACACACACACACACACACACACACACACACACACACACACACACACACACACACACACACACACACACACACACACACACACACACACACACACACACACACACACACACAGAGAGCGAGAGAGAGAGAGCAAGAAAGAGAGAGAGAGAGGGAGATAGAGAGAGATCACCCATTCAAGTCACAATTAATTAGGGATGTACCGATCACATTTCTTTTGCTCAATTCTGATCGTATGATTTTGATTTTTCCAGATCCGATATTTATATTTTTATATAACACATTTATTCCATATCACAATAGTACAATATCCCAAATCACAGACAATGTCATGTCTAATATCATGATTTGGATAGAATATTGATGCTATAGGGATGTCAAGATCACGTCTTTTGCTATGATGCTCCGATCATTTGAAAATGACGTCATCGGCCCAGATTTCCGTTCACATGATCGGATCAGGACAACCCTAATTGACATTATTTCAGGGCACAATACAGACAGAAAAGGTTCAGCAAGGCCCATCTCAAGTTTTAGCACCGCTAAGCTACACCAATCAATGAACAGAAGTACTGAAATCTGAATAAAGACACAGACTACATCGCTTTCCAGCTCGTGAAAGGCTCGCAAATTAATCACCAGCATGGAATGCAGTGTCACTGTGGTGCTAGGTTTTGCTGGGCAGGCCAAGAAATTACAACAAAAAGAAAAAGATTTACCGGTATCTCCAGCGGTCGGTGCATTTGAGTTAAGACAACCATCTCTTCAGATTAGCTTGGCTGGGAACCCATCCAATGGGCTTTCCTCCCCTTACAGCCTTTTTAAAAGGACAACTTTCTTTGTTTTGTTTTTCAACCAAGGTTCATGTTTTAGGTTGTTATTAGAGAAAGTAAAAGATGAGTGTTATTTAGATAATTACATTTTTTTCATTTGCTGCTTCTTTCGTTTTAGCCATTTTTGACAGGGGGGTGGGGGCATTCGAACACATGGCTAAATATGTCTATTGTTATTTAATAGTCCTACTACACCCCAGGAAATGACATCTGGCCACAAAAGATCACAGGATCTACTGAGTAGGATGCCATACTGTGTGTCGTAGGCTCAATATGTCAGTCTGTCACCTCCTCCTTTAATTATACACTACTCTCTAAAGAAGTTTAGGAGTCTTTAATAATGATGAAGTGCCACTTGTTGCGACGGGTTGTGTTTACACAGCATGGCCAATCAGAGAGGGATTTCAGAGGTGTTTGGCTTGTGAGACTCTTCCTCAGCCAACGTCTGTTCAAAGCTATATCGCTGCTTGCTTTCACTGCCGGCAGAACGGAACCTCAATCAGGTGGAAATGTGGAAACCTTTCACTGCCGGCAGAACGGAACCTCAATCGGGTAGAAATGTGGAAACCTTTCACTGCTGGCAGAATGAAGCCTCGATCGGGTAGAAATGTGGAAACCTTTCACTGCTGGCAGAATGAAGCCTCGATCGGGTAGAAATGTGGAAACCTTTCACTGCTGGCAGAATGAAGCCTCGATCGGGTAGAAATGTGGAAACCTTTCACTGCTGGCAGAATGAAGCCTCGATCGGGTAGAAATGTGGAAATAACAAATTATATGCAACACCCACCGTGAACGTCTGGCCCGACTAAACATCGGAACCAATCACACTAACCAGACTTTCTTCGGATACGACAGAGCATCTCCGAGGCGCAAGACCAGCTGGGAGAGACCCATCCCAAAGATCTGAATGACGTCACGTCAGTTAGTTATTGTCTACAAATCTGAAATTAAGCTTGGCTGTTCTGACAGTTGGTATGCGCTAGTCTTCTAAGCTTCCATTTAACTCTGAGTGTACAAATGCAACCAAATGGACCATCAAAGAGTCCATCAACCATTTAGCCTGGGCCTCCCCTTCCTCCTGGAATCCGCGGTCGGACCCCACGCTGAGGGCCAGTGATTTGATTTGATTGCGCTAGTCAGCTCTGTGAGTCCCATATCTAATTAAACTATGCCTCCTGGTCATTTAGGTTTTACCGGATGCCTTCCCGACTTCCCTTCGTGGTCTGGCTGCGGTTTGACAGGGTGGAACGGCAAGTCAAGACGTCATGGAGCTTTCCGTGTTGCGTTTGTCACGCGACAAACGCAACACGGAAAGTTCCATGACGTCTTGACGGACGCGTGTCCATAAAGCTATCAAAGGCGTCATGGCTTTATTATTAGCCATGACGAATGGCTTCCTGGCCCTGCCGTTCAGCTCACACGCACACGCGCGTGCACACACACACGCGCGCACACACACACACACACACACACACACACACACACACACCGGCCTGTATGTCTGGGAGGAAAACACTCCACTGATTGGCTCGTATTGATTTGAGTTCGGCCAATAGAGCACTGCGCCCATCAACCACTGGGCCGTAACTCACAGTCGGACAAGGGGAAGGCTGACTGCAGGCAGGCGTGCACACACACACACACACACACACACACACACACACACACACACACACACACACACACACACACACACACACACACACCATTTTTTATCATGCAAAGACAGACAGATGCACACAACCCCTTTCATTTAAAATACAGACACACACACACACGCACACACACACACGCACACACACACACACACACACACACACACACACACACACACACACACACACACACACACACACACACACACACACACACACACACACACACACACACACACACACACACACACACACACACACACACACACACACACACACACACACACACACAAAATATTGTGAGTTTTGGACCATTCCCTTACTATCATTTTGTTGCCAGAGAGGCAATTGTCTCTTCTTCTCTTTTCTCTTACAAGACGAGAGGTTTTCATTGTGAGCCACTCTGGGTTACCTGCATAGTCGGCAGTTCTTTTCTCCTCTCTCCTCTGTAAACAGCTAAACAGAACAGTTCTTTTCTCCTCTCTCCTCTGTAAACAGCTAAACAGAACAGTTATTTTCTCCTCTCTCCTCTGTAAACAGCTAAACAGAACAGTTATTTTCTCCTCTCTCCTCTGTAAACAGCTAAACAGAACAGTTCTTTTCTCCTCTCTCCTCTGTAAACAGCTAAACAGAACAGTTCTTTTCTCCTCTCTCCTCCGTAAACAGCTAAACAGAACAGTTATTTTCTCCTCTCTCCTCTGTAAACAGCTAAACAGAACAGTTATTTTCTCCTCTCTCCTCTGTAAACAGCTAAACAGAACAGTTCTTTTCTCCTCTCTCCTCTGTAAACAGCTAAACAGAACAGTTCTTTTCTCCTCTCTCCTCCGTAAACAGCTAAACAGAACAGTTCTTTTCTCCTCCCTCCTCTGTAAACAGCTAAATGGAACAGTTCTTTTCTCCTCTCTCCTCTGTAAACAGCTAAACAGAACAGTTATTTTCTCCTCCCTCCTCTGTAAACAGCTAAACAGAACAGTTATTTTCTCCTCTCTCCTCCGTAAACAGCTAAACAGAACAGTTATTTTCTCCTCTCTCCTCTGTAAACAGCTAAATGGAACAGTTCTTTTCTCTTCTCTCCTCTGTAAACAGCTAAACAGAACAGTTATTTTCTCCTCTCTCCTCTGTAAACAGCTAAACAGAACAGTTATTTTCTCCTCTCTCCTCTGTAAACAGCTAAACAGATAAATGAGGATTTGACTGTGCAGAAGCTTTATTGTGCCGTACTTAAATACAACCTCACGCTCGTTCTTTTGAACCATTCATTGATTTGTACGTTATCTCCTCTCTCTCTCTCTCTCTCTCTCTCTCTCTCTCTCTCTCTCTATTTGTCAGGTGAGACATTATGTATGAGCTCCGGTTGTCTTTGTCTTTTCAACTCAGTTTGTGCTGCTATGCTTCTCCCCTCTTCCATTCGTCCTCTGGCTGTTCCTTGCATTGTCGTTGCTGCTGTACATAAATCCTGCATTCAAGATTTTACTTGAGTAAAAGTACAAACGTATTAGCATCAAAATATGCTTACAGTAAAAGTACCCCGGGCTGGACCCCACGCTGAGAGCCAGTGATTTGATTTGATTGCGCCAGTCAGCTCTGTGAGTTCCCACATCTAATTAAACTATGGCTCCTGGTCATTTGGGTTTTACCGGATTCCTTCCCGACTTCCCTCGCGGTTTGACTGCGTTTCCGCCCGACTGCACAGAAGGCACAGTCTGGCAGTGTGCCGCGGGTTCGACTCCCGATGCCGACGGCCTTTACTGCGTGTCACCCCCTCATCTCTCTCCCCATTTCCTGTCAGCCTACTGTATACCTAATCCCTCTATAAAAAATAAAATAAAGGCGAAAGCCACAAAAAAGGGTTTAAAGACGGAACCGAAGTGGATGGCGGGGAAATCCGGAAAATGGCGAGAAAAGCCGAAACAAGCGTTGCCTAGCAACCGGGCTGCTGCTAGAAAATGGACATTAGCGAGACCATTCTTTAATCGATATTAAACGCCTTAAGACGTCTGCAGACTGGCCTGGGCCGTAGCTCAGCGGTCCAGGCACCATGGCCGGTAGCCCACGTCTGGCAGTGTGCCGCGGGTTCAACTCCCGATCCCGACGGCCTTTACTGCATGTCACTCCCCCACCTCTCTCCCCATTTCCTGTCAGCCTACTGTCTGTCCGTCTATAAAAAATATAAAATAAAAGGCAAAAGCCACAAAAAAAACATTTTAAAAAGACGTCTGCAGACGTTTTAGGCAGCCAGCGGTTTTAGACGTGTACAGATGTTTTGGGCATCTGACTTGTTAATAAACTATAGTCAAGCCAAATTGTTTGCGGGGATAATCCATGGTGAAGGTGTGCAGGGTTTATCGGGAGGATTATCCCGATGCAATTTAAAGGCATGGTACACAGCTGTGTTGATGATATGCAGTTCTGTGTGCGATTGTGTCAGGGAGAGAGAGCGATGAACCCTTGGCCACGTTCGGCGTGTTAATTCATTCACAAAAGGGTCGGGTCGGAGGCTTTTGCAACGGATAATCCTGTGCAAATGACACAAAAACAAACTGTTAAAGCACCCGCAGAGGGTGAAATGCACAATGAACTGCACTGGCAAGAAAACAGAATCTCAGTGCTACGTATTTAAATGAGGTAATATGCATATTTGGTGCCAAATCGGTGCTTCCTATGCAAATGAATCGCATTGCAAAAACAAAAGTACTGTTAAAAGCAGAAGGAGGAGAGGACACTGGAGCAGCACGGACATTGTTAGCCTTTTATAGTATAGTATACAAAAACCACTAACGTTTCGACCTATGCGGTCTTCATCAGAGTCACTGTTAAAAGCACTTTTATTGTGATTATAATCAGAAGACTATCTATAAATGTACTGAAACCCAGGATCCGTCTCAAAACATTACAATTGGCCAAGACCGCTGGTGGACTAGCTCTTCCTAATTTAAAATACTATTTCTGGGCAGCCCAACTCAGACCTTTAACTACGTGGATAGAAAATGATGAATCAACCAGGTGGTTAAAAATTTAGAAAACTCTATGCACACAGTCACAACTAGCGGTCCTTCCCTTCTCAGGGAATAAAATAAATGGAGATGCTATGGGAGTTTGGTCTAGGTTCACAAGTAAAATATGGAAGGAAGTCCAGAAAGAATTTAAACTGCCTCTACTATCGTCAGGCCTGTCTTCAATTGGGTGCATGGGAGGTTTTGTGCCTTCAAGGCTAGACGCTGGGTTCCAGGGGTGGAGTTTGCGACGCCTGAGGTTTGTCCACCAGTTATTTTCTTCCAATCAGTTAAAGTCATTTGAACAACTCAGAAACGAGTTTAATCTGCCCAGAACTGATTTTTATAGGTACCTCCAACTAAGACACTATTTACAAAGACACGATGACTGGGACAAAATTCGAACCCCTTCGAGTTTGGAATCTCTTTTTATGGACATACAAAGGCATGGTTCATTCACCAAAGTAATTTCTATCTTATATCGTACTCTGCTAGAAATGGTTCCCAATAATTCTCTTTATATAAAAGCCAAGTGGGAGGCAGAAATACAACAAGAGATTTCACAAGAAGAATGGCTAGACGCCTGCACTGAAGTGCATAAAGTAACAAACTCTAATTCTTGGAGAGAATATCAATGGAAAATTGTAAGCAGATTTTTTAAGACTCCATTATTGACTGGTAGAGCGGGCACTACTCCTACAATGAGTGCTGGCGGGAATGTGGTGAACAGATCGGTAATCATACGCATATCTTTTGGACGTGTCCTAAATTACAGCAATTCTGGAATAATGTTTTTAATGACATTAACAGAGTGTTTGACACTCAGATACCACAAGATTTCAAGACAGCTATTCTAGGAGTAGTGCCGACTGGGTTTGAAGGTAGGAAAAAGGTGTACCTCCTCCAGATATTGTTAGCAGCGGCCAAAAAGACTATCACAATAAATTGGCTAGGAAAACACCCTCCAACCCACGAACAATGGCTAAATAAAGTAAAAGAAATTAGAGACATGGAAGAAATTACTTATTTGGTGAGGCTACAAAATGAGCAATTTGTTAAGAAATGGACGCCCTTCGCGCGCATCGAGATTTAACATTACAAAGATTGATGGACACCCCCCCCCCCCCTTCCCCCTCTTTCCTTTTATTTACTTTATTATTTTTATTCTATTTTATTTTATTTCATGTCTGTTGAGTTACTCGATCAAGATGTTGTCTTTCGTGTTTACGTTTCCTCATTATTATTGTTGTTAGTATTATTTATGATTATTATTTTTCAAATGTGTTATGTATGTTGCTGCTGTCTCCTTGGGGAGACAATTTTGTATTGAAGAACTGAATGATGATGTATGATGCATATGTATAAAATGTATTGTCTACCCCAGCAATGACAATAAAAAACAATAAGTTGAAAAAAAAAAAAAATGTACTGAAACATTTTGGTTCATTATATTATTTTGAACCGAATCTATGCGGGATTCCGTTCTCCAAAATCTGGCTGTGCCAGAACGTGAAAATCTGTCTTTCTTTAATGTCATTTAATCCAATAATTAAAAATATTATTATTATTACGTATTTAGGCTACTTTTTTGCTTTTACTCACATTAGACAGACGGACGGATCTGATGTGCGCGCATGCATGCTTATTTGTCCTTTTTCTGCTGCAAATGAGACAATCTGGCATCTTTAGGATTTTATAAAACCTCAAAACAAGCTAAGCTAGCACTGATGCTACCGCTGGGGGCTACTGCTCCTCCATGACTAGCAATACCAACAGCTGTATGGGGGCTAGACCACGTGGTTAGTCAGGGAGCCCTTCTTCAACTTTGGCTTTTCACGCATTCTTCTGGCACTGGTGCCACATTCTGGCCTGGTGTCGTAGCAATCAGTGGGTTAATGGGTTCAGCAGCATCAGAACAACTCTACTGCTCCTTAGTTAAAGCCAACCTGACCAAAGTGGTTTGAATAGGGTTTTTTAGCTACCTCCACCATCTGTTTTTACTAACCACTGCATGGTGGTCACCCACTAGTATTTAAAACACCTATACAGGCAGCATAAGCAAAACAGTGAACGCCCACATAGTACAGCACACAAATGCACACGCCAATATACGCACACGTCACACATACACACACAAATCGAAGCTCTTCCACTTAAGGCAGGTTGACAGGGCACCTGTTACGAAGAGAACATTCACACTAAATCCAGCCAACTCCATTACACAGAGATTAAAGATGAGATGATTTTAATTAAAACTTTAACAGTATTTTCTGCTTTTCCGCATTGAATTCAGTGAAAGATGAGAGAAGGGAGGGATATAGAAAGAGGCAGAAAGAGAGGCCAGGTGAATCCAAGCCATGTATGTGGGAGAGATAAGGTACTTGTGCTTGAAAGCGTGTGGGTGACAGCAGAACTGACTGGGAGAAATGTTTTAACCACTTCAACCCTACATACTTTGTTGACCAGGGTCCCCCACTGGGTTCCATACTCTGTCCCCTACTTTTTATCCCCTAATTTGGGTTTCAGGGGGAGACATCAAATTTCTCTTTTGGGTCACGGCACAGGCAAAAAAAGGTTTGGGAAGCACTGCCCTCTAGGACCCACAGTGGTCAGGAGGTAGTGTTAGGCTTGGGATCTTGGAAACAGAAGCTTCCTGATTCCTCTTGGCCGCATATCCTCAAGCAAGACACATGAACCCCAAACTTCTCCTCCAGACAAGCAGGTTGGTGCCTGGCATATTTTGCCTTCGGTAGAAGAAAGACCTTCCTCAGGCTTGAGGAAGGTGAGGTCGCAAGACCAAAACGTTGCTCTGCTATTTAAATAAATGCTCGTGAACCTAGCAAGTGGCGGTGCCCTCCTTTCTTCTACGTCGTATGCCTCGTCACCATCGCACCTGCTCCAAATTGCTAACCGGGTGTGCGGAAGCCTCCTCTCCATAAGCCTATGCCATATAGGTGAAATGTGTGTCAATGGATGAACACGAAATACATACATTGTAAAGCACTTTGGAGAAAGGCACCATGAAAATGCAGTCCATTTACACCACATTTATTCACCGAAAATAGCCGATCTGCTAGCTCGAAACCCGCCAAATCGCCAATCTACGAGATCGTGAGGCACATAAGCTTGTGGTTCAGCTATTTTCCAGCATTTTTGAACTGCTATTTTTCAGCGTGTTTGAATGTGACATGCCCAAAAAAAAGGCACACCGGGTTCAAAGTGGTTACCCACTTAAACCCTCTATATACTGACCGGTATTACAACTGTCCTCCTGTTACCTACTGTATACTGACCTGAGTTGGCTCTGTACTTGGTCTGCTCTCCCCTCCCCACCCCTACACCATATCTCTGTACTTGGTCTGCTCTCCCCTCCCCACCCCTACACCATGTCTCTGTACATGGTCTGCTCTCCCCTGCCCACCCCTACACCATATCTCTGTACTTGGTCTGCTCTCCCCTCCCCACCCCTACACCATGTCTCTGTACATGGTCTGCTCCCCCCTGCCCACCCCTACACCATATCTCTGTACTTGGTCTGCTCTCCCCTGCCCACCCCTACACCATATCTCTGTACTTGGTCTGCTCTCCCCTCCCCACCCCTACACCATATCTCTGTACTTGGTCTGCTCTCCCCTGCCCACCCCTACACCATATCTCTGTACATGGTCTGCTCTCTCCTCCCCACCCCTACACCATATGTCTTTGCCAAAAATAGCCCCCCAGAATTGTGACGCTAGGGTTCAAACGGTTAACGGAACGACAGTTAGAAAGTAGCCTGAAATAGCGTGTGTCAAACAGGACAAACCCAGTCAGCTGTCTACCTGAGGGACGCTGGAATAAATAAAAAAAACAAGGGCTGGTCCTAACAGCTCTGCACACAGCACACCACTATATACAGACCTGAGGTCTCTCTCTCTCTCTCTCGCACGCACGCACGCACGCACGCACGCACGCACGCAACTGCACACAAAGTTATAAACACTCCTCTCCATCACTGTCAGCCATGTCTGTGTTCCTCAGCGTGATACTGCATGGATGTAGTGTGGAGGATGTGGAGGTTGTCACATATAGAGACACTAATGTGACACATATAATGATTTACCACATGGCTTAAACATTCTAATCTGACATTATGTCACTGACGTTTATGTGAAAAATCTCTCAAGACAGATCTTGCAAATATATACTGTAACCTATGTATGTAGTATGCACACACACGCACGCACGCACGCACGCACGCACGCAAGCACGTGCGCGCGCACGCAAGCACGTGCGCGAGCACGCAGGGTGACCACATGCAAACTGTTAATTTTCATGACAGAAGTACATTTAATAGCAACTTATTTTAAGTTGCTATTAAATGCCTTGATGTCATTTTCAACGTCCTGTAGGCTTAATATATCACATTTTGTCAATAACCTGCAGTATAAGGGGATATTTCTCACGTCATTTTAACAGGCTTAAAAAACACATCTTGCAGGAAAAGAAAGAGACTTACAACGGCCTACTATCAGGATATAAGCTTACATTGTTGCATTGTTAAACGTCTCTTACTTGATTTTGTACTTGAAACTTGAATTCTTGTTGGAATGGACTCTTTTAGCAGGCTACAGAGGTATAGCTACAACTCCTGTAGTTCTCCTATTTCACTTTTGAACAATGCTGCTGTGGTTCCTTTGATCATCGTCTCTCGACCAAAATAAATGCGTTTGTGACTGCGATGCTTAATGAAAGCATGCCCTATAATATCATGTATTTACACTAGAATTTCGCCGCCCTTCGGGCGGCTCATCCTAGTTCCGTTGCAGCGCAATGGGAAGAAGGAAATTGCGAGATTTGACAGACTCCACTTCATGTTTCAGCTGTGTTTGTAAACCCAGTATTGTGCCCTTCACATGTATTAACGGATGGGTATTATTATTATTTGTTGTATTTTATTTTCACATCAAAGCAAATTAAATTAAATTAAAATAAGCACACATGAAACTGCTTTTTACTGTTTTTGTTTACTTACAATAAGTTACTGTTTTTGGAAACCAAAAGATGTTGAGAATGGAGCAGAACATACTGTAGTATATTTTTGTGGGGACCTTGACTGCATTATAGTAGGCCTACAATCTTTTGGATTGCAGTGACCCCACATTGTTTCTTCGGGAACAATATTTGTAGTTACAATGAGGGCTACATGAGCCGAAGGGAGAGAAACACGTCGCCTCTCTCCAGTCCGTGCGTATGCTGCTGCTGGTGGCTGAATAACAACGGATCGCATCGCTGACTGACATAAACGCACAGTTACAATTCAGAGGCACTTCAATAAGAAAACTCAACTAATAACGCTTGTGTGTGTTAATCTGCCCGATGCTGACGTTAGTATATAATGTTTAGATTGTTTTCCTCTTGTACATGCGTTTGTGGGCACAGTGGCAGGGGGTGAAAAGCCGATTTGTCCCATGGTGTGCACTGCGCAACTGTGCAGTGTAAAACATGCTGAAATCAAACCACACACACACACACACACACACAGTCACTCAGTCACAAATCCTCCACAGTGTGATTACGTGTCTGCAGTGACACTGATGCGAGGTTACAATGAGTCCGTGGTGTGGTGAGACTGGGAAAGGAATAATGCGCGGAAGAGCTTGGCATCCGACTGCGCGCGTTGTGTCGATGAGATGGGCGCGTTGGGAAATACCGCACCGAAGCACACTCGCCTATTAGTTTGCATTGCATTTGCACAGTGCGCTCAGTGCGATATTTCCGAACGTGGCCGTTGTGTGTGTGTGGGTGTGTGTGTGTGGCTGGCTGGCCTGTGTTTTGCTGCGTGGGGATCGCCATGTGAGGGGGCTAGCCAATAAGGGCCCGGTGTTGCATGTGGAGAATTGTGTAGGTTAGTGTGTGTGGTGTAGCCGAACGGGGTGGTGAGAACATGAGGGGGATGTAGCACAGCAATCGGTGACCCCTACATTAAGCTGTGTTGCTCCCAGCATGCAGTGCAAATGCGTGTTGTAGCAACCGTAGCCAATGGGAAAACAGGATGCAGTGTTGCCAGGTCCGCGAATTGTAAGCGAGTTGTAAGTAGCGTGTTGAATGGCATTTTTTCTGGGCTTGTTTTCATAGACCTGGCAACAAATTAGGCGGGGGTGTCGGTGCTTGTGGCGTGTTTGTGTTTATTATTGATAGTGATATTGTTTGTGAGTCTGGACGGGAGGCGGCTTTAGTGGCAGTGCAATGACAATTTTTACGCGGGTGATGTTGAGTGTGGGCGTGCTGCGCGACATGAGGAGATAGCGGAGGGTCGACGCGGAGGGTAAGTCTGTGACGTGTTAGTGTGTTTAGTGGGTTGTTGCAGTGTGTGTTGCAGTGTGTCAGTGACGTAGTAGCTGGTGCCTTTTGTTCCTGGGTGGGAACAGCGTTTTGGGCACACCTTTTCAATTGTATAATAGACTAGAATTTCGCCGCCCTTCGGGCGGCTCATCCTAGTTCCGTTGCAGCGCAATGGGAAGAAGGAAATTGCGAGATTTGACAGACTCCACTTCATGTTTCAGCTGTGTTTTTAAACCCAGTATTGTGCCCTTCACATGTATTAACAGATGGGTATTATTATTATTTGTTGTATTTTATTTTCACATGAAAGCAAATTAAATTAATTTAAAATAAGCACACATGAAAGTGCTTTTTACTGTTTTGGTTTACTTACAATAAGTTAGTGTTTTTGGAAACCAAAAGATGTTGAGAATGGAGCAGAACATACTGTAGTATATTTTTGTGGGGACCTTGACTGCATTATAGTAGGCCTACAATCTTTTGGATTGCAGTGACCCCACATTGTTTCTTCGGGAACAATATTTGTAGTTACAATGAGGGCTACATGAGCCGAAGGGAGAGAAACACGTCGCCTCTCTCCAGTCCATGCGTATGTTGCTGCTGGTGGCTGAATAACAACGGATCGCATCGCTGACTGACATAAACGCGCAGTTACAAATCAGAGGCACTTCAAGAAGAAAACTCAACTAATAACGCTTGTGTGTGTTAATCTGCCCGATGCTGACGTTAGTATATAATGTTTAGATTGTTTTCCTCTTGTACATGCGTTTGTGGGCACAGTGGCAGGGGGTGAAAAGCCGATTTGTCCCATGGTGTGCACTGCGCAACTGTGCAGTGTAAAACATGCTGAAATCAAACCACACACACACACACACACACACACACACACACACACACACACACACAGTCACTCAGTCACAAATCCTCCACAGTGTGATGACGTGTCTGCAGTGACACTGATGCGAGGTTACAATGAGTCCGTGGTGTGGTGAGAGTGGGAAAGGAATAAATCGCGGAAGAGCTTGGCATCCGACTGCGCGCGTTGTGTCGATGAGATGGGCGCGTTGGGAAATACCGCACCGAAGCACACTCGCCTATTAGTTTGCATTGCATTTGCACAGTGCGCTCAGTGCGATATTTGCGAACGTGGCCGTTGTGTGTGTGTGGCTGGCTGCGTGGGGATCGCCATGTGAGGGGGCTAGCCAATAAGGGGCCTGTGTTGCATGTGGAGAATGGTGTAGGTTAGTGTGTGTGGTGTAGCCGAAGGGGGTGGTGATAACATGAGGGGGATGTAGCACAGCAATCGGTGACCCCTACATTAAGCTGTGTTGCTCCCATCATGCAGTGCAAATGCGTGTTGTAGCAACCGTAGCCAATGGGAAAACAGGATGCAGTGTTGCCAGGTCCGCGAATTGTAAGCGAGTTGTAAGTAGCGTGTTGAATGGCATTTTTTCTGGGCTAGTTTTCATAGACCTGGCAACAAA
>NC_136798.1:20845885-20878385 GCF_951216825.1 Electrona antarctica
ATGTTCTGAGCTGCTACCAGAGGGTACATGAGGTAGTAAAGCCATGTAGTGCGCTGTGTGCACTGATTCTAACTCCAATATCCAACCATGTACCGTACATATCATCGCTGTCAGGCAGAAACCTCTTATCTCCATATTCTTACAGCGTTACACAAACGCATCAAAAGTAATGGAGCTGCAAGCTCAATACGCGTATATGTCGATCTGGTACTTTTGCTGTTCTTGCATTTTTATCCTGAAAACTAATCGTTTCCACCCAACACAAACAATATCGCTGTGGGGCAGAAACCTTGTATCTTTCATAAATGAACTCTTTTGTGCGACACCGTCATGCAAGACAGAAGTTGAACCCAGTGGGTTTTTCATTCGACTCCGAGCTCTTTTTATGACATCATTCGTGCATGCACTTGCATGCCCTGGTCGTCTTGTCCCCTCCTGGTGAGATTACCGCAATGCCCTTGCCTTTGCTCCCGTCTCAGCCAGAGCTCAGTATACGTGGCCTGCAGGCGCTGCAGAATGCGACATGCAGCCAGACTCACTGGTGGCCTGCATGTGCTGCAGAATGAGACATGCAGCCAGACTCACTGGTGGCCTGCATGTGCTGCAGAATGAGACATGCAGCCAGACTCACTGGTGGCCTGCATGTGCTGCAGAATGAGACATGCAGCCAAACTCACTGGTGGCCTGCATGTGCTGCAGAATGTGACATGCAGACTCACTGGTGGCCTGCATGTGCTGCAGAATGTGACATGCAGACTCACTGGTGGCCTGCATGTGCTGCAGAATGTGACATGCAGACTCACTGGTGGCCTGCATGTGCTGCAGAATGAGACATGCAGCCAGACTCACTGGTGGCCTGCATGTGCTGCAGAATGAGACATGCAGCCAGACTCACTGGTACGAGGAGGATAACCCCCACTTTAGCTGCACTTAACCGGCAGCCTGCCCTGCGTGTCACTTTAACTGATTAAGATTTTATTGTCAGCTCTTAAAGCTCTTCATGGTCTGACACTTACTGCAGTTCTAGTTACCTATATCTGAACTGGTAAAACCCTACGTGCCGGTCCATAGCCCAAGCCCAGAGGCCCTCTGGTTTGCCTCAACTGGTTCCTACCCTATAAGTCTTGGACGTGTCATACCGACCGAGTGGAACAAACTCCCACTGTACCTTCGACAGGCAGCCTCTGTAGACATTTTAAAGCACAGCTTAAGACCTACTTCTACACTCTTGCTTTTAATTGATCTTTTAAATTCCTTGTTATTCATGTCCTCACTGTATTGCATTACTGCAATACATTATTATTATTTTAATGTTTTATGCCTTGCTTTTCTTTTCTCCATTGCTCTGTAAAGCACTTTGAGCTGCATTTCATGTCATGAAAGGTGCTATACAAATAAAGTTATTATTATTATTATTATTATTACTAGACCTGTACGTGCCCGTCGGCTACCGGCCTACTTGAGAACGTTGCAACTTGGGAACCTAATAATACCTGTTGTCAACTTGTCATAGCACCCGTTTTAACTGTCTGTCTGTGTCCCACATGGAGATCTCTGTATCTGCCTGCGTCTGAAGAGGGCAAACTGACTGACTGTGAAAAGTGGACTGGTTAAGTAATCAATTGTCAGGTGTGGGGTTGCCTAGGCCAGGGGTCCTCAACTAGAAATGCTGAAGGTCCACTAATATTTTTTGAAAAAGACTAAGGTCCGGTCCCATGAGCGCGAAGTGGGCCTTTGGCGCGCTAAACATTTTGATTAATTAATTAATGAATTTGATCAATTAATTAATTAATTGTATTAATTAATGAATTTGATTAATAAACATTTTTTATTTTTTTGCCCAGGGTCCACAGAGAGGTGGTCTGCCAGGGGTCCTCAACTGGCGGACCGCGGTCCACGACCGGACCGCGGTCCGCCAGTTGAGGACCCCTGGCCTAGGCAATCAATTGGCTGAGGTAGAGGCTGGAAATTGCACAGGTGAGGGGATTTAGGCTGATTAGGCCCACTGGCAGAGCCTGACCAGAGCCTTTTGTGGTGGTTCTGGAGAACCGTGCGTCCGACCGACTCGAGGCCAGGCACTGCCAGGCACACCTGCAGGGGTGTGGAACGCGTGTGTCGAGTTACGTGCATTACAACTGTACACACACACACACACACACACACACACACACACACACACACACACACACACACACACACACACACACACACACACACACAGAGAGACGTGGCGCATTTATAGTAGGATACCAAAGCCTACACACTCTGAGATTGGCCAGTCGCTGTGATTGTGATAGTATGGTACAAAACACTGAAGTCCTTAAACCAGAAACCTAACCTTAACCTCAGTAAACTTAACTTGCCCGGGTGCGTGGTTATAAGCACAACCCGTGTAGGAAATAGTATGGCGCGTCTTGGACGGGTTGGGGACCAAGGGTGACCGGACCCTCAGTGGAGCCCTGGCTTTAGACTAGGTTGGGGACCAAGGGTGACCGGACCTTTGCCATCAAGTCCCAAATAGCCTGAAAGAAACCTATGCTTTCTGTGACATAGGCACCTCCCGGCAGGATCCGCCGTCACAAACTAGACGCATCTGCAGCAGATGAGCCTGATAAATTAGAGAGACGGAGCTGCAGACCATCAGTAATTAGCAGATAGAGAGAGACGCGTTCACGCTATTGTATGCCACAATTGAATGGGTTCTCCGCAGACCTTTTTGTTCTTCCTGGAAATAAAAACATCTGGGTTTCCGAGGCTAAGTCCCAAAAGACTACCTGAGGACCTCAGGCTAGCTAGCTAACCACTTTTAAATCTCTTTTAAAACCCCATCCTACTATACGGTAAATGTGAGAGAAAAATGCTAAATGGAGTCAAATTAGGCTAAGTACTCAAACACTTTCAAGATTTGTCGTATGCAAGCTTGTACATCTGCTATTTTTTAATAGCCAATGTAAAAATATGGATAAAGGGATAAAAATCACATCCGTGTGAAGTGAGGGGCGGTCTTATCGTACATCATCCATTCATTGTCAATGGGAATTTAATCTTTGTGTAGGACAAAAATGGCCGATTTGCTCGTCTACATATGACGTAAATTCTCCATTCATTGTTCTCTCTCTCTCTCTCTCTCTCTCTCTCTCTCTCTCACTCACTAAGTCGTTCTCTCTCACTCTATTGATTGTCCGTTTCTTCTCATTACTTGGCTGACCAGGCCCTCTTCTCATTACTTGGCTGACCAGGCCCTCAGCGGACTGCTTTGATACCAGACAGAGACCCTCTATCAACACAAGCCCTTGCGTGTGCGAGTGTGTGTGTGTGATCACAGTTAACAGCTCCCGGGGTAGTCTGTGCCAGGATTTAAGATAGGAGGGAGAACGAGAGAGAGAGACAGAGTACGTGAGAGAGTGCATGTTTTGTGTGTACGTGTGTGTGTGTGTGTGTGTGTGTGTGTGTGTGTGTGTGTGTGTGTGTGTGTGTGTGTGTGTGTGTGTGTTGCACGCGCGTGTGCGTGCAGCCGTGCACGTGTGTGTGCTTAGTTGACGCAAGCACTCAGTTGAGTAATTCACAGTAAGAGAACATCGGGTGCACGGTGGTTCTGGTAGAAATGGTCTATAGAAAGAAATACCAGCACTTACTTTGTATCCATTGAGGATTCTTTGTTTATTCAGAGTTCTCCCGCAGCAACAATAACAACGGACGTTTAATTCCTTTTTCTTTTATGCTACCACAATATTTTGCATATGTTGGTTATATGACATTTATATGTACATGTTATCTTTTTGGTATGTCCCGTATGAGTGTGTCAGATATATTTTTATGTTATCTGATATAGGCCCTCATTTATCAATCGAGTGTAAAATCTGCCCCAAATTCGAGTGTAGGATTCGTAGTACACCCACGTCGGGTCGGCATTTACAAAGTGATCGCAGACAGCTGTTTCTTCCTAATTTCATTCCTAGCAGTGATAAATGTGACGGCTGAAATCAATCTGGCACGCCCTATGAAATCAAGCCTCGCCCTCGTTTTTGCGACATGAACAACTGCAATACGACCTGGAAACCATGGTTACAGGGGGAAAAAAAGTTTCACTCGCTTGCCTAAGTTGTCTTGCTGCCCCCTCCCATACACACACACAGACGCACGCACACGCAACTTGTTGTATCTTAAATAAATAAACCTGCATGAATTAAATAAAGCTGTAGGACTACCCTGTCTGTTTCTCCTCTCGCTTCGCTTCCCTTGCTGCCCGCCTCACCCCCCCCGCATGCACGCACGCACGCACATATCGCAATTTGCAAGCAACTGTCACTGTGTTGTAAGTTGTATATTAAATTATTAAAGTCTTTATTCATTTAATATACAACAAGATATATTAGTGAACGAAAACCTGAACCTGTGAACCATGAATTATATAACAAATAGGCGCGCACACACGCTGCTGTTTTGCAAGGTGCATCTCCTGTCCTGTCTGTCTCTCTCTATCACTGTGGTCCGTCCGTGACACCGTGACCAATTGACCATGCACGTTCGACAATTTAAATTGCCTCGCTGTCAACTGTCAATTATATGAATATTGCAGCCAAAACCGTAGCCTCATGTGGCACTGGACAGTGGTGGTGGTATGGTGGGCTGCAGGCTGGCTTAGCCTATACTATCTCCGATGCGTTCCCACTTGCGCTGGCACGGCACATTTGGCATTCGAGCGACGCGTCAGGTTTATTAAACGAGGAGGAGATTGCACATAGGCTACTGTAACTCCAGAAAGACATCGGCCTGCTGTAGATTCGGCTACAGTAGGCTACCCAAGTTGGGACTCTCCGCAGCTGCAGCGCTGCACTATACTCACCAACGTCCCGTCATGGAAATATTTCAGCACAGACAGCCCAAATCCTCGCATGTATGCACTCATCATGCAAAACACTGTTTAAATGGCTTACGCATCTATCTTGCAACATTGTTTTTAAATGCGCGATTTTAATTGCTTGCTTGTAAAGTTGGAAATCTCCTACTAATTTCATATGACACAAAGACACATCGTTGATGTATTCCTTTACTTTTTTTTAACTTTTTTTACATTTAGCCCATACATACATACCTATACAGTTTTATATAAACATTTTAGGAGTGAATACATATGTTTCGATGCCTGTGACAGCCTCTCAGCTGGTCAAACAATGCTGCTCCGCTGTTCTACGACAGAAAAACAGGTGAGGACAAAGCGTACGACAGCTCCCGACCAGACGTGGTTTTTTTCTTGGCTCAAGTTCAAAATCAAACGTTGGCGCAAATCGTAAATGCCGATAATTGCGGTAATTTCGGCGTACACCCATATTTTGGCGTACGCACGGTTGATAAATGAGGGCCTTACTGTATACCCTGAAATCTTGAATAAACAAAACTGTGAAAAAAAAATTAACAACGGACGTTTCGGCCCGTAGGCCTTTCTCAGCGTGAAAGACAAATGTGTCCCACCTTTCTCAATTTTAGCAGTTTTGGCAGTTCTGAGCTATATCGTTCTTCACGAAATTCGGCAATATGGTAGAGGGCTGTGAGGATCCATCAGGAACTGAAGCTCACAGTCATTCATCAAAAGACCTCTGACCTTTAGATCTCCCAATGAGTAAGTTGTTATGATTTGCTCAATCGGCCTATTTTTTGGTGACGTCAAAGAAATCGCATTTCCATACATGTGAAAAGAGTCTGACTGTGGTTATACGGGGATATGATGATGTATGATGATACGAGCACCCCTCACTTCACACAAGTGTAATTTTTGAGGGGCGCCAGCCCCTCCTATATTCAGCTATTAGTGTAGATTTTCATCTTACACAAACATTAAATTCCCATTGACAATGAATGGAGAATTTACGTCATATGTGTCTGAGCAAATCGACATGTTACGTCATGATGATGTACAATGATAAGAGCGCCCCTCACTTCACATGGGTGTGATTTTGTATGTATTACTACTATGTATTACTGCTTGCAGCTATATTTGTCTCCACCAGGCCGAAGGCATGGGGAGAGAGTATGTTTTGCACTCCGTCCGTGTGTCCGTGTGTGTGTGTGTGTGTGTCCGTCCGTCCGTCCGTCCGTCTGTGAACAGCTAATCTCCGGCACCGCTAACCCGGTCGATGTCAAATTTTGCACACACACTCCCTGGATGCCAACGATGAACCTCTGCTCCAGAATTTCCAGAACGGCCTGTTATAGCGCCACCAGGAGGCCGCTTTGTGCAAAACAAGTTTTTGGACAGTACACCTACAGATTTTGTCCAAACATCACGCAAATTGGTACACAGTCTCTCTAGAGCCATTCAACGAAACGGGTCTTTCAGATTTCTCAGACTCCATGCTGATTGGCTAAGATTGGCTTCCAAAGTTCGCAGGAGTGCTCAGTTTCAAACAAAATGCTGCAAATCATGAACACATCGTGTGATTTCCGTGAAATTGTGCACGCACATTCCCACTAGGCCGAGGAAGAAATGCCACATGAACATTTTCAACTCAGCCTCATGGTGGCGCTATAACTCGCCGAAACGTGTTTTTACCTCTAACCGCACGGATCTGTGGATAACTTTGTATGCCAACTCCCTAGAGGCCAAGGAAAAACCTTTGCCTGGAATTTTTCACATCTGCTCTTTATAGCGCCACCAGGAGGCCGACATATGTAAAACACATTTTCTAATATTACTCCTTCAGATTTTATCCAGATTTCACGCAAATCAGTACACATGCTCTCCATAGTCATGTGATCAAGACGCGTTTGTTTGATTTCTCATAATCCACCTTCATTGCCTACGATTGGCTTCTAAACCTTTCAGGAGTAGCCCGCTTTGTACCCGTTTTGTACAAATTGTCACAACTACTCAACGCAGCGTCCGATTGCGGTGGAACTGTGCATGCATATTCCATGCAAGAAATGCCACTTGACAGTTTTCAAATCAGCCTCATGGTGGCGCTACAACAGGCCAAGCCGCGTCTCTCACACTCTCTCTCTCTCTCACACACACACACACACACACACACACACACACACACACACACACACACACACACACACACACACACACACACACACACACACACACACACACACACACACACACACACACATATTACTCCTAAACATTTTGCCAAACATCTCACACAGTACTCCTATCCTCCTGGTGGATACCTGTGCCCAGAAGGGCACTTTTTCTAGTTTACTTTTGTTTATTTGGTTGTCAATTAGAGTGTTGTTGAGAGTGAAAATGTGGTCTGTTGTACGATAGTTTGGTAGGAACTTAGGAAGCCAATCTGTGATTTGCTCAGGACGTTCTTTTCTGTGAGGAAATGTAAGATTCTCTGGTTGATTATCATGCAGAGGGGTTTACCGACGTTGCTGTTAACACAAGTCCATCTGTAGTTATCAAGGTCGAATTTGTCTCCACATTTGTGGACCGGCGTTAACAGTCCTTGATTCCAAATGCTGGGAAAAAAAGGACGATGTTAAGGAGTTTGAATATAGCCAATTGAAATTTAGAGTCTGTGTGTTTTGTCATTTCATTTAGGATACCTTCCGTACTGCACACCTTCTTGGGTTTGAGTATTTTTATTTTGTCTTGTAATTTGTTCAGTGTAATTGGTGAATCTAGTGGATTTTTGGTCTTTTCGGTCTTTTATGATTGACTCTAGGTTTTTTAGTTCGTCTTGTATTTGCCTTTGCTCTTTGTTTTCCTCTATTGGGCCAAAGAGTTTGGAGAAGTGGTTTACCCATAATTATGTCTTCATTTTGGTTGGGTAGCTCTTTTTGTTTGTTTAGTTTGTTCCAATTTTCCCAGAAGTTGTTTGTCACACTTTTCTCTATATTTGTCATTCACGCTGAGGAAGGCCTACGGGCCGAAACGTCTGTTTGATGCTGGGGGAGAACTCTAAATAAACAGAGAATCCTAAATGGATAAAAAGCAAGTTCTGGTATTTCTGTCTATAGTGTGAGTGCGTGCGTGCGTGTGTGCGTGCGTGTGCAGTGCCTACAGACACACACACAGTACGTGTGTGTGTTCACACGTGTGTTCCATCTCTGCCGTGTAAAATAAGTAGGGGAATCAAAGAAAGAAAGAAAGAAAGAAAGCCAAAAGGTTTCCAGTATCTGATTGTGAACGTATTGCATGTTATGTGTGTGTTTTAATCCATGGTACAGACTATAGTCACCACTAGCTTAGAGACAAGCAGTGCTTTACACCACCCAGATGCCCATAATCAGTCGTCAGCGACCGCCAGAGGCTGTTTTTTCCATGCAAAGGCTATGTCTTTATAAAAAAAGAAAATGTATGTAACGTTTAATCCTCGACCCCAACACAGAGGAACATTAATGAAAGTCTTACAGGCGAGAGTGTTTCATCCCATCTATTCATTGCTAGGGGGTTAACGCTAATCTACAACACACATAATAAGGTAACACACACATACACAATGAACACACACACACGCACACGCACACGCACGCACACACACACACACACACACACACACACACACACACACACACACACACACACACACACACACACACACACACACACACACACACACACACACACACACACACTCAAATCGATATAAACTTTCAGCGGCATACAGCACCACAATGACTCAAATAAATATGCACGCACGCGCGGCTGTAGGGAAGAGATAAATAAAAGAGTATTGTTTGATGTTTTGAGAAGTTAAAAAGCTTGATAAAAGGCCTATAGCCTCACTCACGGCTGTAAACCAACCAGTGCTCTGTCTTCTTGGCAGGGAAAACATTAGATAAAAAAAAACCAATGGGTTTCAGCAGTGGCTCTCTAACATTTTCATGTCAAGCACCAGACCCAGATTGATACATGTATTTTGGCCGCAGACTAGTGCTAGGGATCCCCAGAAGATAATATTTGGTTTTAAAAACAAATTATACATTTCAAGATCTACAGCGTCTCTGTTGGGTGCAAACCTCATATCTCCTAAACTACAGGTACATTTCAGGTTCAAATAAGAAACCTCTTATCTACACATTTTAACTTTTTGTGTTTTTTTCGTAATTAAATAATAATTTTATAATTTTGTTACATTGTTTCCCTGCCGGAGTTTTTCACTAACCTTTGAAGAATCACCCGGTCGTGACCGGAAAAAAATAACTGACGCTGTCTTCTCAGGGCTTCTGGGAAATGGAGTCACGATAGATTCCTATGGTGAATCATGGCAGCCTCGCTTCTTTGTTTTGGATGGCGGTGGAGGAATATGTCTCGACATTTTGAGAAACTACCGCACAATTTTCAGGCAGACGATCACGAAATGGAAATACTTTCCCTGCACTACATTTATTTGAAAACTAGTTACTAGTTACTTTGTAGATTTTGGGTTAGGGTTAGTATAAAATAGCTTGACTAATGCTGGTTATTTAGTTAGGACCCATTACAGTGGTGTTCGATACGAACTTAACCGGGATATGGAAACCTCCAATGAAGAGCTCTATAATTTGCTTGGCCAGATATTCCGTCCTATCCAACTGACTCAGGCCAAAGATATTAGAAGATATTCTGCCACCTTAAGTCTCTGACTGTAATCCTTTTATACCTTTTAGTTATATGTGTGTCATAATGACAATGCTATCCAATCGCATATGACGATGACACACGTGTACATCCCTATATGGGGTTCCCACATCAATCCGATGTCAGCATTGGATATTTCCATTATCTCCACATATGGGCCATAAATCATTATCATATGTGGAGATCCAAGTGACAGCCTTTTATCCCCATATATGGAGATCCATTTGAGAGCCTTCGCAACAGCCACCCCCAGATTTCCCATGGAAATATGTAAAATATCAAGAAGGCTTGAACAGTTCGCCCATTGCAAGCGTACCTGGCCCTTGGGCCACCCCATCGAAAGCGTACCTGGCTCTTCGAGCCACCGCATCAAGAGCGTACCTGGCCCTTGGGCCACCCCATCGAAGGCGTACCTGACTCTTCGAGCCACCGCATCAAGATCGTACCTGGCCCTTGGGCCACCCCATCGAAGGCGTACCTGGCTCTTCGAGCCACTGCATCAAGAGCGTACCTGGCCCTTGGGGTGCTACTACCATACCATGCATGATGACTGTTCGTCTCCGGTTATGCTCATGGTCATTTCTGCAAGAGTGACCGTCCAGCCTCCTTGCTGGACTACTTCGGTCCCTATGAACCTGGACTTCTGGTCTGTCAGCTTGCACTTTCATCTCGATATCCTACCGGTGAACAAAGCCTCTGCCGTCCTCCGACTGCTCCAACATCTATGGGAAGGTTGATATAGCTCCGATGCCCTTGCATCATCATGCTGTCCAGACAATGCTCTCATGATATCCACCAGAGCGTTCCGCTTCCGTCCTCCGACTGCTCCAACATCTATGGGAGGGTTGATATAGCTCCGATGCCCTTGCATCATCATGCTGTTCAGACAATGCTCTCATGATATCGCCACCCCCAGGTTTCCTGTGGAAATCTGCATTACATTAAGAAGGCTTGAACAGTGTCGATGATCCTTCCGGCCACCCCACTAGAAGAGCATCTGACTCCACAGGCCACCCCGTCGGAAGAGCATGGCCATCCCTCCTTTATGATCCTCCGGATCAACACGGTCCATATATAAACTGGGGATCTTCGGAACCGTTCCCTGGTAGACTTGACCGGTACCTTGAATGTGTTCCTCCGGATGATCGCTCTTTTGTTCACCAAGGTGATCTCTCTTCTTCCCCCCAGATGTAGGTTTTACCGGTAAACGAGACTGTTGACGACTGCATCTTGTTTGTGAACGTGCCCTTTGCTGACCGTGTCTTACGGGTTCACGAGACGCTCGTCGGCTGCGGTGTCTTACTGGTGCATGGCACCCTCGTCGGCTGCCGTGTGTTACCGGTGAAGGAGATCTTCGTCGGCTGCTGTGTCTTGCTGGTGGAGGAGATCCTCGTCGGCTGCTGTGTCTTGCTGGTGGAGGAGATCCTCGTCGGCTGCTGTGTCTTGCTGGTGGAGGAGATCCTCGTCGACTGCTGTGTCTTGCTGGTGGAGGAGATCCTCGTCGGCTGCTGTGTCTTGCTGGTGGAGGAGATCCTCGTCGGCTGCTGTGTCTTGCTGGTGAAGGAGATCCTCGTCGGCTGTTGTGTCTTGCTGGTGAAGGAGATCTTCGTCCGCTGTGGTGTCTTGCTGGTGACAGAGATCCTCGTCGGTTGCTGTGTCTGGCTGGTGAACGAGACCCTCGACGGATGCTTTGTCTTTCTGGTGAACGAAGATCCTCGTCGGTTGCTGTGTCTGGCTGGTGAACGAGACCCTCGACGGATGCTGTGTCTTGCTGGTGACGGAGATCCTCGTCGGTTGCTGTGTCTGGCTGGTGAACGAGACCCTCGACGGATGCTTTGTCTTTCTGGTGAACGATACCCTCGACGGATGCTGTGTCTTCCTGGTGAGCTGGATCCTCGTTGGATGCTGTGTCTTCCTGGTGAGCTGGACCCTCGTCGGATGCTGTGCGGTGTCTTCCTGGTGAGCTGGACCCTCGTTGGATGCTGTGTCTTCCTGGTGAGCTGGACCCTCGTCGGATGCTGTGTCTTCCTGGTGAGCTGGACCCTCGTCGGATGCTGTCTCTTCCTGCCCTCATCGGCTACTGCATCTTCCTGCTCCTCGTCGGCTGCTGTATCTTCCTGCTCCTCGTCGGCTGCTGTATCTTCCTGCTCCTCGTCGGCTGCTGTATCTTCCTGCTCCTCTTCGACTGCTGTATCCTCTGCTCCTCGGTAGATTCCGCCATCGGTGGTATATCCATCGTAGTCTTGATGTCCGAGCCTGCTCTGCTGTCCCAAGAATCGATTCCCATGCCGTTTTGAAGATGAACTCTCCTGTCCTACGCCGGGTCCTTCAATCTCTGCTGGACATGGAAATCCCACAACGTCGGGTCCCTGGCATCCAACCAACTGATGCCCAGAACCTCCGGAGCCCACCTGCTCCGAAGGCGAAGTGTGTCCCACCACTTCGGATCCCTGGCATCTAACCAACTGATGTCCAGAACCTCCGGAGCCCACCTGCTCCGAAGGTGAAGTGTGTCCCACCACTTCGGGTCCCTGGCATCTAACCAACTGATGTCCAGAACCTCCGGAGCCCACCTGCTCCGAAGGCGAAGTGTGTCCCACCACTTCGGATTCCTGGCATCTAACCAACTGATGTCCAGAACCTCGAAGTGTGTCCCACCACTTCGGGTCACTGGCATCTAACCAACCGATGTCCAGAACCTCGAAGTGTGTCCCACCACTTCGGGTCCCTGGCATCTAACCAACCGATGTCCAGAACCTCGAAGTGTGTCCCACCACTTCGGGTCCCCGGCATCTAACCAACCGATGTCCAGAACCTCGAAGTGTGTCCCGCCACTTCGGGTCCCCGGCATCTAACCAACCTATGTCCAGAAACTCGAAGTGTGTCCCACCACTTCGGGTCCCTGGCATCTAACCAACTGATGCCCAGGACCTCCAGAGCCCATAGACTCTGGAGGCAAACGTCCAGAGCCCGTAGGCCCTGGGCCCAAATGATGATTGTTGAAACGTACCTGCTCCACAAGTTCTTCCACCTGGTGCCGTAGCCTCCTGGATCCTGGGGAAGCCGTCCCATCGCCATCCTCCCCAAGTTCTTCCAACTGGTGTCGTAAACTCCTGTATCCTGGGGAAGCCGTCCCATCACCATCCTCTAGGGCCTCCGACATCCTGTTACTGCAATACGCCCTAATCCGTTCTCGAATGGACCATATAAAATAGCTTGACTAATGCTGGTTATTTAGTTAGGACCCATTACAGTGGTGTTCGATACGAACTTAACCGGGATATGGAAACCTCCAATGAAGAGCTCTATAATTTGCTTGGCCAGATATTCCGTCCTATCCAACTGACTCAGGCCAAAGATATTAGAAGATATTCTGCCACCTTAAGTCTCTGACTGTAATCCTTTTATACCTTTTAGTTATATGTGTGTCATAATGACAATGCTATCCAATCGCATATGACGATGACACACGTGTACATCCCTATATGGGGTTCCCACATCAATCCGATGTCAGCATTGGATATTTCCATTATCTCCACATATGGGCCATAAATCATTATCATATGTGGAGATCCAAGTGACAGCCTTTTATCCCCATATATGGAGATCCATTTGAGAGCCTTCGCAACAGTTAGGTTGCAATGCAACGCATTGTGAGCTTGTAGATCTGCTTTTTTCAAAATATTTTCATACATTTGAAAACTTGAAATAAGACATTGTGCATATTGAGTACTTTCTACTTTTTGTACTTGATGGTTGATTCTCAACCATTTTAATTTCAATGACTCCCAGTTTGACGCTACGGAGCCCCATTTAATGACATTTCTATCTCTGGGACCCTAATTTATATTGTAAAATCAATGTTGATTTAACTGAGTTACAGACCCATAAGGGTCCATTTGGTTCCTATCTATAATTTACATAGGGACCCCCTGGAACTCCCTCAAGGGCCCCTGGGGGTCCCCGGACGCCACTTTGAGAACCAGTGGTCTATATCAAGACCCGAGGAATCAAATACTAAACTTTTCTTCCTTTGATTGTCAAATGCAGTTTCTGAGACAGGCAAAACACCTCCGATGTGGATTTTTAGGTTCACCTTGACCTAAATGTCTGTGTGTGACAATGACAGGGTAAACGACAGCACTCTGAGTAGACTTCATTATCCCCTCTTTATACCGAGTTGTGTGCCGGCAGTGGTGGGAAAAGAACATACGTGTTTTTACTTAAAGGTTTCTACAGGCAAATCAGAGCTTGTTTGAGCCAAATTATTCAGAAAACCTCAGACCACAGAAAATCTACTGAATGTTCAAAGTTCAGGATTTTGGGTGCAATTGAGCTCAGAAAAAAAATTACAAAACAAAACTTTATGTAAAAGTACCAATACTGAAATGTAGTACCAAGTACTACGGAAGTATAGTAAAAGTACTCATTATGCAGAAAACTTCCATTTCATGACTTGTATACAATCTTTTGAAAATAGCAGTTCACAACAGAGCGCATCACAACGCGTTGAGAGAGAGACTTGTAGATTGGCTATTTTCAAATAGCCCAAGTCTATAGGGCTGGTGGTTAATGTATGTTTTATTAAAATGTTTAAAATCTTCAAACTAACTAGTGATTAAAGTTGTCCAATAACTGCAGTGGCGTAAAAGTACTATTATTTGCCTGAGATGTAACAGAGTAGGAGTAAAAGTATTGAAAACTGGAAATAACTGTACTTAAGTACAGTACTTGAGTAAATGTACTTAGTTACAGTACTTTTACGCACCCAAAAAACAGCACGATGCGAGGCATTGTGAGCTTGTAGATCGACTATTCTCAGTGCACGACACAAGCACCAAGTTAACACCCTGAGCGGCATAAACGGAGGTCTCCGTCTCCTTGGATTAGGAGAGACGAGGCATTATTTCTGCCGCGCTAACAGCTAAGTGAACGGGAAGCTCCGTAGCTGCAAATCGCTGTGCGCCCTGATTTAATGGTCCTAAATACCCCCGGGCGTTCGGGGTGTTAATATAGCGTCATCTATTATACATTTGAAAAGGTGTCCCCAAGACAGGAACAAGGAACAAAAGGCACCAGCTACTACGTCACTGACACGCTGGGTGCCGAAGCCGAAGCAGGAGCAACACACACTGCAACAACACACTAACACGTCACAGACTTACCCTCCGCGTCGTTCGTTCCCTATCACCTCATGTCGCGCCGCACGGCCACACTCAACAACACCCGCGTAAACATTGTCATCGCACTGCCACTAAAGCCGGCTCCCGTCCACACTCGCAAACAATATCAATATCAATAATAAACACAAACACGCCACAAGCACCGACACCCCCGCCTAATTTGTTGCCACGTCTATGAACACAAGCACAGAAAAAATGCCATTCAACACGCTACTTACAACTCGCTTACAATTCGCAGACCTGGCAACACTGCATCCCGTGATTCCACTCTTTTCATTGGCTGCGCCGCCAACATTGTCAAACGTTGTTGCCACGTCTATGTAAACAAGGCCGCAAACCCTGACTTCCTACAGCCTACAGCCTATACTTTCACACACTACCACTCGCTTACAATACGTGGACCTGGCAACACTACATCACCCCTTCCCAATGGCTCAAAACCCCACCACGTGACCCACGTGTGTTTCGTGTTACCTTTCACACTTCCGGAAACACTACCGGAAGTTACACGGCACACACACACACACACACACACACACACACGCACACACACACACGTGCGCGCGCGCACACACACACACACACACACACACACACACACACACACACACACAGTGTACAGCCTGCCGGAAACCAAAAGTAGAAGAAGAAGAAGAACAACAACACAGGTTCTACACTGATTCTAACTTCGATGGAGAGCGCCGCGATTACATACACAGTTACAATCATGCAAACACGACCGCGTCGACACCTGGCGTGGTACAATCGGGACGAACCGAGGCGCATATATGGATCACAACAACAACACTACACGCACACGCTGCAACAACGCGCTGCAACACAAAACGTAAGTCACGTATGTAACTATGGTTCTATGAATCATGGATGACTGCTTAACACTGGATGATTGGCGTCCAGTGTTAGGATGAAATAGAACAGCTGTGTACAACGCAGTGTCACTGCAGACACGTGTGTGTGTGTGTGTGTGGTGTGTGCGTGCGTGCGCGGGGGGGGGGGGGGGGTTTGGATCGCCTCGCGATGCAGCTGAAATGGCACGCACACACACACACACGCCACAAAACGCTAATAATAATAATAATAATACAAAATCATAACACTACACTAATCATAACAACAGTACAGAACAGTACAGTACACATGAGTACAGTACAGAAAGAAAGCTCACATCAGAATATTACTCCATGTCATAATAATAATAATAAAAAATAATAACACAACACTAATAACTATAATATCAACAGTACAGAGAACAGTACAGTACATCAGAATATTAATCCATGTAATAATAATAATAACAATAAATAAGAACACAACACTAATAACAGTACAGAGAACAGTACAGTACACATGAGTACAGTACAGTACAGTATACTGTTCCTGCGCCTTGCCATGCTCTCTTTCAATCATAATAATAATAATAAATAACAAAACTACACTAATAACAACAATAATATCAACAATACAGCGAACACTACAGTACACATGAGTACAGTACAGTACAGAAAGAAAGCTCACATCAGAATATTAATCCATGTAATAATAATAATAAATAATAACACAACACTACTAACTATAATATCAACAGTACAGAGAACAGTACAGTACAGTACATCAGAATATTAATCCATGTAATAATAATAATAATAAAAAATAACACTAATACAACAGTACAGAGAACAGTACAGTACAGTACACATGAGTACAGTACAGTACGAAGACTTACAGTACAGTACAGTACAGTACAGTATACTGTTCCTGCGCCTTGCCATGCTCGCTTTCATACGCACATACACAAAACCAAACAGGGCCACTCAGCCAGCTTGGCAACTTTGCGCTTTCCAAGCAAATGCATAAATGGAAACATCATGGCTTGCCATTGCCTTCTTCCCATTTGCGACGCATCGCATGGCGTTAGGATGAGCGGGCCGAAGGCCCGCGAAATTCTAGTTTACTACATTTGTGAATATTTTTAACACAAGCCTTCTCTTCTGGGGCCCCCTGGCATAACATATTTTCAGATGGGGGTCTGTGGCCAAATGTGTTTCACTAAAGACTCCCGTTCACGCTTAGCCATGAAACAACTGACCCAGGAGCTAAATTATTTTTGCAAAGGAACAATATTAACAGCCCAAATTATGCTGATCAAGGTATATGAGGACAGTCACAGATCTTTCAGTAATGTCTTTCTTAATGTATATCTTCAATTTCTAGAAAATAATAGGCAGCAAATACAACGAGCTGCTGTGCAGGGTACATTCAATGATCTCCCCTCAGACACTGATGTTTCTCATCTGCCAGCTACAAACGTTTGGCTTCCATCCAATGGTGGAAAAAGTACTCAAATGTTTTACTTAAGTAAAAGTATCAATACTGCAATGTGGAACTACTCTGTTACAAGTAAAAGTCCAGAATTCAAAATGTACTCGAGTAAAAAAAGAAAAGTAAAAAAAGAAAAAGTACAAAAGTATTGGCATCAAAATGTACTTAAAAGTACAAAAAGTAGAAAGTACCCAATATGCACAACGTCTTATTTCAAGTTTTCAAATGTATGAAAATATTTCGAAAAAAGCAGATGCGTTGCATTGCAGCTGATCTGCTATTTTCAAATGGCCAAAATGTATAGGGCTGAAGTGGTTATTAATGTATGTTTTGAAATAATAATCAAAATCTACAAAGTAACTAGTAACTAGTTTTCAAATAAATGTAGTGCAGTAAAAGTACAATATTTGCCTCTGAGATGTAGTAGAGTAGAAGTAAAAGTATTGGAAATTGGAAATACTCAAGTAAAGTACAAATACCTCAAAATTGTACTTAAGTACAGAACTTAATTAAATCTACTTGGTTACTTTCCACCACTGTTGGCTTCCATCTAGAAATTATCTCATAATTGATGTGTGGAGGAAGCTTCATCCGAACAAACATTAACAATGAGTTTTCATGTTATTCAAGTACAAGAGGAAACATCATAATACATGAACGTATTGATTACTTTGCAACTCTCTGACTTTACTGCGAGAGGATTTTAGGGAGCGCTGCGATTGAGTATTTTCATAGAGAGTGAGGTCTCCCAACTTGGGCAGCCTACATTAACCTACGACATTAGGGGTAGACGCCTCTATCGGCTCTGCTGCGTGTGTTCTCGAGAGGGGGCAAAGCATTCCCGAGATTCCTTGCGAAGCATATAGCGAAAGCATGAACGGAGCACAGAGCGGATGTTCGGGACTGACAAGTCTCGGAAAAGATGCACTGTGATTGGCCAGTAGTCACTTGAGTGGCAGCACGGCGTAGCGTGCCTTCAGCACTTCCGGCGCACTTCCGCCCCACAGTGTAAATTGTTCCGCCCTCACGTCGACACACATGGCTCCTACGAACTGTAGTGGCCAATGAGGCATCTATTTGTTTTAAATATCTATCGCCTACAGTAGGAGTAAATGTGAGACGGTTAAGGTTAACGATAAAAACGTGACGCTGGAATGCCAGAGACAAGTCATTTTATGTTTGGTTGCACTCGGGAGTTGCACTCTGAAAATAGCAGATCTACAAGCTCACAGCGTGTTGCAGTGCGTCACGTTGTAGATGTGCTATTGTCAACATGCAACAAAGTGTTGGATGGGGCTAATACTACCAGAATGCCCAGGTTATGTCTCTTGGGTGATCGCACAGTGCTGCCACAGGGGGTCACCAAGGCACAACATGCATTAGTGACTGCAGGTCTTATTACTGCAGCCAGGTTGATTTTGAGAAACTGGAAGAGCTCTGTTACGCCAGAGATCACAGACTGGACCCAACTTATGACGGAAACTGCATCCTTCGAATACACAATTGCCAGGAGGAACAATGTCAAAGGGAAGTTCCATGAAATATGGGACTACTTTTATTTGTATATTAAAGGATGGTTGCATTAACAATTTGTAATTGGTAATACATTACGGATATAATCACAATTGTCAACAACAGAATGTGGAGGGGTGTTGTCCATTGGGGTTTTTCTTTTTTGACTGCTAGTTGTTTTGTTTTTTTTGTTTGTTTTTCTTGTCTTTCTTTTGTGTAAGTCATGTGTATTTTGTATGCTTTATTGTAAAATCATTAAAAAAACTTTGATGACAAAAAATAAAACATGCAACAAAGTGTTTAACCAAGTTTAGGCATTACGACGCCATCAAGGCCTGTCAAAACAATTTTTTCAATCAACTGTAGACTCAGTCAACAAAAATCTTATGATATTTAGTCGGCTAAAACTAAAACATTTCATATGAATAGAACTAAATGAAAAATGATTCAAAAGACTAAGACTAAAACTAAATAAAAATTTGCTGTCAAAATCAACACCGGTTCAACCATTAATCAATCACTCCATAAACGTTCAGTACGATGACAGCTGCGGGCTGTCTCTCATAAACGTCACGGCTACATGACTGCTTTATCTAGCAAAACAGCAGCGTATGGATGTCTCCACTCAAGCCTAATGGGTTAAATTACCTAGAAACACAGGGCCCTTCGGGCGTGTGCAGATTTATTGGTGCAAAAAAATGTGTAATTGTGTACATGTAGTGAGCATTGAAGGTGTTGTGGCGAGTAGTGGCTATGATTGATGCCAGTCGAGAATTTGGTATACAACAGTGGTTCTCAACCAGTGGTCCGGGGAACACCAGTGGTCCTTGAGGGGGTTCCAGGTGGTCCCCAGCTAAATTATGGAGAGTTGGTAGCCAAATAGACTCTTACAGATCAAAATTTCAAGAAATCTACACAATTAGAGAATGTAGAAGAATCGTTATTTGCCTGTTATTGCCTGTTGTCTCTCCTAATGGTACCAACATCAATACAGCATGGAATTGTGGACAAACGTCTTGGGTCTGAGAGGCTAAATGTCGTCAAATGGTGGTCCGTGGCTCAAATGCCGAATAAATAATGGACCTTGATATGATAAAGGTTGAAAACCAGAATGGTAGTATGGAAATAAGATGGGCTTTGTTGTTAGATCACATGGTTTATTGGCATGTTGTAATAGACTAGAGAACAGTAAAAGTGCATTTGGCAGCCATCTGTAGCAGCCATCTGTAGCATAGAAGCACTAGTAAAGAGTTTGTAGGAACATATATGCAAATATAAAAAAGGCGTAATAGTAGACATTTTTTATTGCACACAGTATATGAGAGTATGTAGTTTCACATTAACAGTGAAGTAGTCAGTGGCAGTAATTAGGCGATTTTATGATGCATCGGGGGGGACAATAAATGAAGGCAGTGGTTTTCAACCAGTCGTCCCCAGCAAAATGATGGAGAGTTGGTAACCAAATGGACCCTTATAGATCTTGAACTCTTGAGAGTGTAAAATGAAACCAAATGGACACTTACTTACGGGTCCATTAGGTTTCATTTTACACTTTCAAGAGTAAAATGATTGTTAAACATCTGCATTACTTTTTCAAGATGTCTACACAATTTGAGAATGTAGAAGAATTCTTATTTTGACCGTTTGCCTGTTATCTCTCCTAATGGTACCGACATCAATACAGTATGGAATTGTGGAGAAAATCTTGACAAATGAAACAAAATATTCAGTTTGGGGAGAGGCTACGTAAATCTCATCAAATGGTGGTGCGTGGCTCAAAAACCAAATAGATAATGAACCTTGATATGAAAATGGTTGAAAACTACTGAATTAAGGCAATGACAAAGTTGTAGAAGAATGTTGGTAATGACTACGCAACGCAAGTACTATGATAAGGGATACTGCACTAAGTACTCCAACACCAGCTACAATGGGTTCTGCATAATGAGAGAGGCAAGCGCTCCCAATAGCCATAATTCCCATTGGCCATCGGCCTAGTTCTATTGAATCAGCAATCATTTTTATTATCAATTAAATCAATTAATTTGATTAACTGTTGCACCCCTAGGTATATAGCTATCCTGATCACTTGATTGATGTGTGTCAGCTTCAGGCTAGGACAGTGATTGATATCTTGCTGCTTCAGCATTAGAGAACGATTGAGATTTTGTCTGCATAGTCAAGACTAAGAAAGTGAGTGATATATTGCTGCGTCGACATAGGAGAGTGACTGATATAATGTGGTTGCCTCTTGCGTTGAGGTATACGGCACCTACGCCAGCTACGTGAGTGCGGAAAATGCCCTTTGCTGAAGAAGTTAACCTATGTGAACAGAGGGAAATTAAATAAATCCAGGGAATAAGACACTATAAGAGATTGACATTAATCAGCTCTCCTTTTCCCTGAGTAGCTGAGGTTGAGGGTGAGACGATGTGTGTGGGGGGGGGGGGTGTTCTTAAACATTACGGTATGCATAACTGTGTACTTTGGATGCCAAATAAATATACATCAGTGGTTTTCAACCCTTTTTATAATATCAACTTATAAAGGTCCATTATTTTATCTGTATTTGAGCCACGGACCAACATTTTATGAGTTTCAGCCTCTCAGACCCAAGACTATAATATTTTGTTGTCGTTGGATAAGATTTTGTGCACAATTTCATGCTGCATTGATGTGGTACCAACCATAGGAAAGACCACAGGTCTAAATATCAAATATTCTGCCTTCTCTAATTGTGTAGACTTCTTGTAAATTAAGAAGTGCAGATGTTTAACAATAGGTTTCATTTGACGCTCTCAAGAGTTAAAGATCTAATAAGGGTCCATTTGGTTACCAACTCTTCCATCATTTAGCTGGGGACCACCTGGAACGCCCTCAAGGACCACTGGTGGTCCCCGGACCACTGGTTGAGAACCACCAATATAAATTTCTATGTTTTAGTGTTATTCAGGCAGATCCAGCACAGCAACACAGCTCCTGTTTTTAGATTTGTGGGCCCTAGTAGACTGGTGAAGTGATCAGATAACTGCTGTAGCAGAGAGCTCTGCGGGCCCTTCGGCCCTGTGCTGTTAAGCCACTTACTGAGAATTGTCCCTCCATAAAAACCCATTACGGATGATGACTGAGCTCCCCTGACTGAGATGTTACAGTGGCCTGCACACGCGCGCAGACGCGCACACACAAGATGTTACAGTGGCCTGCACACGCGCGCAGACGCGCACACACAAGCCATGCTAACGTCCGATAGCGTCCATCAAGCTGCCATCGGCTCCTTGGAGGAAATGGATGACGTTCCCACTATCATGTCAACTCATCGACTTGCCTCCAATTTTATTAAAGGGTCGATTGATATAATAAGAGGAAAACCGACGACCGGCGCTCGCTCACTCCTCCTCCCGCGCATTCATGTACAGCAGCAGACACACTTGGACGCGCGCGCGCACATACACACACACACACACACACACTCTCACTCACTCACTCACTCACTCACTCACTCACTCACTCACTCACTCACACACTCACACACACACACACACACACAGTAGGCTATGTGCACACAAGCACAAGCAGACTTTTCTATTGGAGAAGGGCCGGTTAGTGAAATGATAATACATAAGCCATTTTATGTAATTATATTGTGACACTTGCTTTGGCAATGTAAACTTATATTTTCGCATGCCAATAAAGCTCCTTTGAATTGAAATTGAATTGAATTGATTGATGTTTGATGTTATGTTATCTATGCCGCTGCATTGTCTGAAGGAAGTCTTATGTACCTGTGCACAAGATGTGCACAAGATGTAACAATAAAGTACAACCTTGAACCTGAACCTTTACTGTGTAGGGCCGGCCTCGCTTACTCCACTTCAAAAAATAAACTTCCCCCAAAAGAAAAGTCACAAGATCCTTTCTTTGAAATTACATCAGCGAGTCAAGCCTCCAAGCCTGCTCTCTCCAATGAAGCAATTAAGCCAAACTAATTAAGCCAACTCATTCCACTTCCTCTTGCACTCCCACAAACTGATATGGCACAAACGCAGCAGGCACAGAGGAGCCTCCTATTGGAGCACAATCTGATCGAGATACTGATGCAACCATACAGTAACGTATAAGCGCAAATGAGTTTAACTCCTGATAAAGTTAACGTATGATCCCCGTAAAAAAAAAGAAGGATAAGCTAATCCGAGGACTCCCTCTGGTCATGAACCTGATTGACTTCTATTGTCGTCTCAAAAACTAAGCTGATTTAATTCAAACTCACTTCCTGATAGAAGGATAGAAAGGGGAGGAGTGGTTAAGAATAAAGATCGCTTCTTTGGTAGAGTTTAGGATTACGGATGCTTTTGGTACTGGAGCAATTCCTTTGTTTCGAAGTTCTGCGCGAAAAAACAAGACCAGGGCGCAGGGGTGAAGTATACCTGTTCACCACAAACACTATTGCCCGTGTTCATGGGCAGTGGTGTAAACTAAACTGTAAAGTAACCAAAGACTTTTACTTAAGTGCAATTTTGAGGTATTTGTACTTTACTTGAGTATTTCCAATTTCCAATACTTTTACTTCTACTCCACTACATCTCTGAGGCAAATATTGTACTTTTACTCCACTACATTTATTTGAAAACTTTACTTACTAGTTCTTTTGATTATTATTACAAAACATACATTAAACACTTCAGCCCCTATATACATTTCGGCCAATTGAACATTTTAAAATAGCAGATCTACAAGCTCACAATGCGTCGCCAACGCGACCCATTGTGAGCTTGTAGATCTGCTATTTTCAAAAATATCTTTTCTATTTGAATGGGACATTTTGCATAGTGAGAACTGGTATTCGCATACATAAAGTGAATGGGAAATCGAGTGGCAAAGTGACTTGGCAAAGTGAGTTTAATGTCGTTTAACGTCGTTCAGATAGGATGTATCAGATAGCCCATAGAGCCCCATTGTGAAAAGAAATGTGGTGCAAATTTAGCCCAAGGAGTGTTTTTTGTGCAAAACGAATGCTTGCACTGGATTCAGAATCATGAAAAAACCCTAGTTTGACCTGTCACATGCTACATTAAGCATAATGAAATTTTGAAAATGTTGCCATATATTGGATGTTAATGGTTAATGGCTTATTATGCTAATTATGAAAATTGCCCAATATATGCAAGTTAGCATCCGGTTTAGCATCCCAAAATGTCCGGGTTCACATTCTGGCAAGTAGACTATAACCGGGTATCCCGGGTATGATGATGATGTCACGCACATACCCTCTATTGGTACTATCTTTGTCACGGCACCACCTACAGGCTGGAGGAGCGTCACGGCACCTGTCGGCGGTGCAGGTGTTGAGCGGGAGATCACCGATTGTTTTTCTCATGATCGGCCGATACCGATCTTGTGTGTAAGGGGAAAATTTGAAAAATTATTATATGTCAAAACCCACGTCAAAACTGTTCCTGTGTGTGTGGGGACAAAGGGGAGAATGTTAAGGCCATGTCACAGAGAAGCAAAACGATATTATTTATGCTATATATCTGATTGATATTTATACCACTTAAATGGCGTAAAAGATCGGTTTCTCCAGATAGGGTTGCCGATCACCAATCGAGTCATTTGGAGTGAATATCGGCCGATCACCGATCGGTGGCCGATTATCAGAGCATCTCTAAAAGGGAAGGGTAGAACGGAGGCGCTGCCTGTTACGTCCTCCCGGTGGGGGCTCCTCACTGGCAGGGGAGCCAGTAGGGAGAAAGAGAAGTAACAATGCACATTTTGGCATAAGGACTACGACGGAGAAAGATACAGCAACACTGGGAGGGAGTCAGGGAGACGGTGGAAACCCAGGGAGAATGTTCTGGGGGGAATTAGTTCCTGGCAATCTTAGTGTAGGCGTGATTCTAGAGGCAGCCATTATAATCTCCTGCTTACAGCTGTATTACTGTAATTAAATCTATAATGATAATGCAGTAAGTTTGCAGTATTTGCGTTGACTGCAGTGGAAAAGTGACTCGGATGAGAGCATTTCCGGATTGGACGTAAAAAAACAGTGATTTATTTTGGTGTAAAGAAGGTCATTTGTTGAAGTGGCTTTTGAGAAGGAGGTTATTGTTTTGGCTAGGGTTTCTACAAAAAGCCTGGAGGAGAAGACAACATATATTTTAGCTTTTTGACTCTGTGTGTTTGTATGAAGAAATGACGTGCATGTTGTATTTCACAACACCGGATGAAAACAGAAGGCTGGGAATGTATACAATTTGAACATGTATCTTAGTTCATCAGCGTAACGTAACATCTAACTGTACAAGACTGAGCAAACTATATAGAAATTAGGAATAGAAAATAATATACAGTATGAGTTATGGATCTATGTTTTTTATGGTCTGAAATCAAATGAACAAAGGTGATGCACATCCACTCTAGCCCAGGTGCTGGACAAACGGCAATACAGCAGGAAACGATAGAGTCCGCAACACTGGCAATAATACTCAGCTCCACTGGTTTATTAATTCAACGTTTCGATCACTGGGGATCTTCTTCAGGAATAGTATGACAGGAAATGGGTGTGTACCTTTTATACAGAATGGGTACAACCGATTGGCTAGAAAGATGAGCAGACAGTGACCACCTGAGCTCAAACCAATTATCCAATATCACCAGGTAAATTAATAATAAACATGACAGTTTTAACTAAGTATATACATGAATATCAAAAGATGAGATGTATATGTACACGATATAAATATATATATATATAAGCACAAATCTGAAATCAAATTAAGCCAACATCTATTTCAAATACAGAGCAGTGGATGAGTGCATTAACACTGTATCAGTGACACCTAGTGGTAACAAGACCGTATAGTCCAATTACCTATAAAAACCTGCTCACTTCCTTAATTCCACCACTCAAACTATGCAATATATTACACCAGTGGTTTTAAACCAGTGGTCCGGGGACCACCAGTGGTCCTTGAGGGGGTTCCATGAGGTCCCCAGCTAAATGGTGGAGAGTTGGTAACCAAATGGACCCTAATAGATCTTTAACTCTTGAGAGTGTAAAATTAAAGAAAATGTACCCTCCCGGGTCCATTTGGTTTCATTTTTTCAAGAGTAAAATTATTGTTAAACATCTGCATTTCTTAATTCACAAGAAGTCTACACAATTAGAGAATGTAGAATAATTGTTATTTTGATCAAGGTTTGCCTGTTATCTCAAATGTCCAATACATAATGGGCCTTGATACAAAAAGGGTTGAAAACCACTGTATTACACAATATACTAGGCCTCTCAAATAGTTGAGGACAACACACACACACACACTAAAATACATACAGAGCCTCAAAATCCACCAAAAGGGGCTCAGCTAGCTTCGTGCCTACCTCCATCAGACTGCTGAATGCCTAGGCATTTCGGCCTATTTTATTTTATTATCAACTTTCACTGAAAACCAGACTGCCACCAACCATTTGTTTGTTCATCTATTCTACAGCCAAGATGGATCTGTCCCATCTCATATTCCATCCTAATTGGCTAACATTGGCTTTCAATGTTTGCTGGATTGGCACTTTTTTTTTCTTTCTTCTTTTTAGTTGCTGTTCATTCCTTGGGAGTTAATGAGAGAGGGGTTCCAAACGTTCATTTAAATTACGCCAATAAAAACATGAACACCAGAGCAAAAGATATCCTTCACCGTTCTGCTTACCCTCGGCCAGATTCTAAATTTAGCCTCAAAAATCGACTGATCAACAAAGGCAGATAAGGCTGACCTTATTGCATTGTATGTCCTTTTTGAAGGTAGCAACTTATATTCCCCATTCAAAACATGGCTAGTGTTTGCAGTGATATTCCTTGCCAACCTTGGTATACTGTTAAAATTATTGTCACCGTTCAACTTTTTATGTTTTTAAGGAAATTAAATTAATAAGGTTGGTTGCGACTGTAGGTCGCAGATTACTATGAAAACCTGCAAAACCTGTCAGTCCGTCAGTCGATCCGTCACACCACCATATTGGGCCGTCAGTCCGTCACGCCTCGTGACACGTCATGGCATCCGTCAGACCTCATCAAACCCTGTACACTCACTCAAGACACACTCCATATATGGCCAGTACAGAATTCATTCCATATGTTGATCTGACCCCCCATGCCAAAGCGCCAGCACTCGCCCAGCAGTCTGCCGTCACCCAGGCGGATGTGCTTCTCGCCCTCAGGGCGTCTTACTGGTTATTCAGATTCTGATATGTAGATCCATCCATCCATCCATCCATCCATCCACCCATCCATCCACCCACCCACCCATCGCCGATTCCATTGTGTGTTTGGTCTCACCTGATGCTGAAGCAAGGCATCCTGGGATGTGAGGGGACCAGATGGTGCTGTAGATGACCCCTTCGTGACCTTTGAGGGTGGTCAGTGATTGGCCGAGGTTAGGATCCCACTGGGAATGCACAAAACAACACTGACCGTCAATGACGGCGATGAAAATGCTGGACCCTGTTTTAAGTGTGAGTGCTTAATCATGGTGTGTCCAGAGTAACAGTTTTTGAATTGACTTATGCTTTCGTTTGAAATGTACCCATTCTACATACTGTGAAATGTACCCATTCTACATACTGTAAAATAAACATTTAAATCAAAGGAAGGAAGGAATTAAGTAATTAACCCATTAAAACCGGGCTGGCTAAATTGCAGTTCTACAAGCTCACAGCATGTCACTTTTAGCTAAAGAATATATATAATCAAAGACGTTTAGCAGATCTACAAGCTTGCATCTGTTATAAATAATGGTTAAATCGGTTAAAAGCTAAGGTGACGGCCCAGGCGGTGGCGTAACCGTCTGGGCACCCGACTGGTAATCCAGTCGCAGTGTGCCGCGGGTTCGACTCCCGAGCCCGACACGGCCTTTACTGCATGTCTTCCCCCATCTCTCTCCCGTTTCCTGTCAGCCTACTGTCTGTCCCTTCAAAAAACCAATAAAAGGCGTAAGCCGCAAAAAAAATATCTTTAAAAAAAAAAAGAAAAAGCTAAGGTGACACAAATGTGTTCCAGGTCTTAATGGGTTCATATGTAGTTATTTCTGCTTGTAAAATCCTCAACTATTATTTTACAAACTCTTTTACATGTTTTTACTATTTTTGAATACTCTTTAGTGTGAGAACTACTGATCAGTTGGAAGGAAGGTCGGTCTCACCACTTTAGCAGTGTGGTCCCAGGAACCAGACACCACTAGATTCTCTCCTCTCGTCTGACTCCAGTCTACAGCATACACCTGTGAGAGCACACACACACACACACACACACACACACACACACACACACACACACACACACACACACACACACACACACACACACACACACACACACACACACACACACACACACACACACACACACACACACACACACACACACACACACACATCGAGAAAACATATATACCACTAGCGTCTGCTCCTGTGCTTGCGGTTATGGTTAGGTTAGGAGATGAGGTGGGTTGTCATTGGTTAGGAGATGAGGTGGGTTGTCATTTGTCGGACCAATGACTAGTCTGAACAACGTACTGCACCCATATACCATACCCCCAAAAATTGTAGCAAAAAAGCATCTACATTTTTCTGTTCAATACTCATACTGTACAGCACATAGAAAGGTAGACGCCTCCTTTGGCTCTGGGGCTTGTGTATCTCGAGAGTAGGCAACATGGAGACAAGCTTTTACGGAAGCGTCCAAGGAACGTAATGGTGCGGGGAAATCCCCGAAAAGACGCGATGTGATTGGCCAGTAGTCACTTGAGTGGCAGCGACGCAGCGTGCCTTCCGCACCGCCCAGCTTGACTTCCGCCTTACGCTGGAGATACATCGCTCCAATCAACTGCAGCGGCCAATAGCAAACCATTATTATAAGTCCTAATATTATATGTGTGCGTACATGCGTGTGCGTGCACGTGTGTGTGTGCATGCGTGTGCATGTGTGTGTGTGTCTCCTACCTCCTGTGTGTGCTCCTTGGCCACGCGGAGCGGCGCGCTGAGATTGGCCGTATCCCAGAGCTGCAGGGTTCCGTCTCCGCCCCCCGCTACCAGGATGTGCTCGTTGGCTTCACTCCACGACACGTCAAACAGGCCGTCACTCCACTCACAGCTACGCACACACACACACACACACACGCACACTCACGCGCACACACACACACACACACACATGCACACACACACACACACACACACACATGCACACACACACACATTTTCATTAGGCATACATGGAAATACAAATAGAGAACGTATACAGGAATGCCTATTTTGATCTGAGATTCACTCACTCAGTCATCCCTACCTATTAAATAAATTCTGGACCAATTGATTGACCATATCAGACCAGATCATGTCAATTCAAGTAAATACGTCAATTTGGAAAGAATCTATCACTCTAGCTATACCAGCAATGATTAGTGAAATAAGGCAGTTGTTTAATACCGGTTGACTCAACATAATAACTTTGTGAACATGGATAGAATGTGCATGGAATAAATGGCCAACAAGTTATTCAAACATTATTTGAAACATTAACTAAATGTGAACCTTTACACTTTTTGTTTTCTATCGCAGAGTACAAGTGTATATATATTTAGAACAAACCGACGGTCCCAAATTGCCTTAGCCATGTTGCATCATTTGCATGTGTCAACCTACACATGTGTAGGTGCTCAAACAACATCTTGTGCAGCCCTAAATTAGTCCAGGGACCACCAGGCGCTGTAAGTGAGGAATGTACAGGGTCCTAGATGCATATCGAGCTGGAGGTCCTTGACATGAGAAATGAGCGAGCTTGTACATCTGCTATTTTTTAACATTTTTGTTTGTACTGATTTGGAAGACATCCGTAGAATCGGCCTCAGGTCTTAACACTTGCCCAAGACGTGTCCACACGTCTTAATTGCGAACGCAGTGATTGCGAACGCAGTGAGCATTTACTATGAGACCCAGCAGATCACGTCTGTGTGTGTGTGTGTCTGTGTGTGTGTCTGTGTGTGTGTCACGCTGTAACACCACCCGCCCACCACCAGAGGGCGCAGCTGTATCACACACAACAACACACACACACATGCACGCACGCACGCACACACACACACACACGCACGCACGCACGCACGCACACACACACACACACACACACAAAAAACTTAACTTAAAAAAAAACTTAACTTAAAAAAAAATACGTAAAAAGGAAAAACGCACACACACAAAAAACTTAACTTAAAAAAAAACTTAACTTAAAAAAAAAAAAAAAAACTTAAAAAGGAAAAGCTTTAAGGAAAAACTTAAAAAAACTTAACTTAAAAAAAAACTTAACTTAAAAAAAAAAAAAAAAAACTTAAAGGAAAAGCTTTAAGGAAAAACTTAAAAAAAACTTAACTTAAAAAAAAACTTAACTTAAGAAAAATCTTAAACACAAAAAAGAGAACTTAAAAAAACCTTAACAAATTACGTGATTTATTCTAATTGTTGTTTTTGCAATTCACGAGCTGCGTTCGCTTCCCGCGTTCGCGCGTCTTACTTGTAATTACACCCGTAGGAGGCCCAGGACGTGTCCACACGTCTTTAAGTCCTTTTTTGAGTGGTGTAAACCACTCCTACAACTGGCTTTTGTTGAGTGGTGTAAACCACTCCTACAACTGGCTTTTGTGTGCATAAAAAAATGACCATGGTTGCTATGTTCAAAATAATTTCTGACGTAATTAAATCACACCCGGGTGAACTGGATGACCGTAGCAACCGTGGTCATTTTCTCTGCGCAGAAAAAGCCAGTTGTGAAATCACATCCGGGTGTGATTTCATTACGTCAGATCAGAGCTGATCAGGCTACATAATACCTTACCTTATTTCATTACGTCAGACATTACGTCAGACCACAGCTGATCATGCTATATAAAACCTTACACCACTCAGTTCACACGGGTGTGATTTTTAATGACATTGATCGCTAAAATAAATTGTTTGACATCGGCCGTTGCTAGGCAACGCCTTGCTCGTCCGCCACGGAGCTGTTTTGCTGCGCACGCAGCCATTCACTTCCTGGTTTATGGGCCGACAATCTTCCTTATTTACTCTGAATCTACGGCGCTGTCCGTGGTTCAGAACGCTGATGTTCGGTCCTGAATTCTGACTTCATCATTTCGTTTAGAATATTAACGCTCCTAAAGAGAGATCAGACTTATTAGCTTTTATTCTAAAAAAAAGTGTTCATGGGCTAGTAGAGACAGACAGAGATCATGAGAGTTTCACCTTCTTACGGGAGAGATGCCCGTCTCGGTCTCCTCCAGGACAAGCAGTGTACCACAACCTGAAAGCACACACACACACAGTTGGTAACAGACTCTTAGGTTGGGGACGCTGTCCTGCACTGACTTACATTCATTTCATATCCCCTACCGACCCCATGACACACAATAGAATCTAATTCATCGCTACTCAACCCGCAGCCCGTAAAATCTTACTCTCTTATTATGTTAAACATCTGCATTACTTAATTAAAAGATGTCTACAGAATTAGAGAATGTAAAATAATTGTTATCTTGATCAATGTTTTGCCTGTTGGCTCTCCTAATGGTACAAACATCAATATGGAATTGTGGACGAACCTTATCCAACAATAACAAAATATTCCTTGGTTTGGGGATTCTGAGAGGCTAAATCTCATCAAATGGTGGTCCGTGGCTCGAATGCCGAATAAATAATGGGCCTTGATATGAAAAGGGTTGAAAACCAAAGCACTGCAGTACAGTATGAATGAATGGCAGTTTCCTTTTTCTCACCAGTGATGCCGTAGTACTGGGACATCATTCATATAAATACTGCCATTCATACTGTACTGCGTGTAGTGTGTGTCATTCTGTACTGTGGACAGTGTTTCAGTCTCACCAGTGATGCTGTAGACAGTGTTTCATTCATATTACTGTACTGTGTTCTCACCAGCGATGCTGTAGTACTGTACTGTGTTCTCACCAGTGATGCTGTAGTACTGTACTGTGTTCTCACTTCTCACCAGTGATGCTGTAGTACTGTACTGTGTTCTCACCAGTGATGCTGTAGTACTGTACTGTGTTCTCACTTCTCACCAGTGATGCTGTAGTACTGTACTGTGTTCTCACTTCTCACCAGTGATGCTGTAGTACTGTACTGTGTTCTCACTTCTCACCAGTGATGCTGTAGTACTGTACTGTGTTCTCACCAGTGATGCTGTAGTACTGTACTGTGTTCTCACCAGTGATGCTGTAGTACTGTACTGTGTTCTCACCAGTGATGCTGTAGTACTGTACTGTGTTCTCACCAGTGATGCTGTAGTACTGTACTGTGTTCTCACCAGTGATGCTGTAGTACTGTACTGTGTCCTCACCAGTGTTGCCGTAGTACTGTACTGTGTCCTCACCAGTGTTGCTGTGGTACTGTACTGTGTCCTCACCAGTGTTGCCGTAGTACTGTACTGTGTCCTCACCAGTGTTGCCGTAGTACTGTACTGTGTCCTCACCAGTGTTGCCGTAGTACTGTACTGTGTTCTCACCAGTGTTGCCGTAGTACTGTACTGTGTTCTCACCAGTGATGCCGTAGTACTGTACTGTGTTCTCACCAGTGTTGCCGTAGTACTGTACTGTGTTCTCACCAGTGATGCCGTAGTACTGTACTGTGTTCTCACCAGTGTTGCCGTAGTACTGTACTGTGTTCTCACCAGTGATGCTGTAGTACTGTACTGTGTTCTCACCAGTGATGCTGTAGTACTGTACTGTGTTCTCACCAGTGTTGCCGTAGTACTGTACTGTGTTCTCACCAGTGATGCTGTAGTACTGTACTGTGTTCTCACCAGTGTTGCCGTAGTACTGTACTGTGTTCTCACCAG
>NC_136798.1:20893385-20979633 GCF_951216825.1 Electrona antarctica
GCGGCGCCTTATCCACTCGACTAATGACCCCCCCCTCCCCCTTCCTCCCCATGCATGCTTTACAGTAAATGTGAATATGCGCAGGCATGTGTTTCGTGCAGGCATGCGCGTGCGTATGCACGAGTGCCCTATATGTGTGTGTGTGTGTGTGTGTGTGAGAGTCCAGTGGGCTGGCCGGAGGTGGCTGTAGCGTGCCGTATAGCTAGCGTGGCGAGCGGCGCTGACAATAAGGCGTAGGCTCTGGCCAACAATACCAGCCTTCTGTGTGACTGCAGCGGAGGGGCAGGAAATACTGAGCAGGGCACGGGTGGGGGGTGGAGGAGGAGGAGGAGGGGAGAGGGTGGTGCTGGTGGTGGTGGGTCAAGGGTGGCAGGGGCACCAAGTCAGGTCAAAACACCCTGGGAGAGCAAGCCTGGGAAACACAACAGGACTGTAGGAGGGGGGGGAGGGGAGAGGAGGAGAGGAGAGGAGAGGAGAGGAGAGGAGAGGAGAGGAGAGGAGAGGAGAGGAGAGGAGAGGAGAGAAGAGAAGAGAAGAGAAGAGAAGAGAAGAGAAGAGAAGAGAAGAGAAGAGAAGAGAAGAGAAGAGAAGAGAAGAGAAGAGAAGAGAAGAGAAGAGAAGAGAAGAGAAGAGAAGAGAAGAGAAGAGAAGAGAAGAGAAGAGAAGAGAAGAGAAGATGCTTAGAACGTTAGCATTGTGATCAGCTATATTTGCTCTTTTTGAAATAGGGCTAAATTTGTTAAAATACTTGCCGCACAAAAGTATTACTGATGATAACTGTGACATGTGGCCATATATGGCCGTCAGTCAGTCACGTCTTGTGACACGCTCCATATCTGGCCATCTCCATAATGAAGATCACGACAATGACCTCATCAACGCCTGGATAGCCTTACATGGAGAAGTCTGGATTATCACCTGGATCTGCATATATGGAGCCAGCCAGCAACTCTACATCTGACCTCAAACCTCAAACCTCTCCATATGGAGCTGACCTGTTCTGACCTTCCATATGTTGATCTTTCCTCTTCGATGTCTCCCTTTTGACTGATACATGTACATTCAACTATAGAAGGGCCTTTAGAGCGAGGTCGCTTCTCTCCCTCAGGGTGTCTTACTGGTTCATTTTGATTTCTAACCGTTTTTGCATAGTACTACTGTATATTTGTATGCCATCAAATGTTCAGATGAATTGAATATGAAGGACCCCAATGGAAACAAGCCATAGTACTTTATTGGGTTATAAATCCTCTAGCAGACCTTGTATTGTACTTTTCTGTGCTTTTTTCTGCAAACTGTTAATAAAGTATTCAATCAATCAATCAATCAATCAATCAATCAATCATGATGAAGATAATGATTATAGGACAAAACAAGTCATCCCCATTTTAGCTGTAGCAGAGGCAGAAGTGTTGAGTAAACCAAACAGCTAAATCAGAGAGATAATCTTGGGAAAACTTCCCACCACCAGCATGCTGAGATGTCTATCAAACTGACCTCATCTCAGATCCCTGGCTCTCTCTCTCTCTCTCTCTCTCTCTCACTCTCTCTTTTTCTCACTCTGTGCCTCTATCTCTCTCTCTCTCTCCATCATGACACTCAACAATGGCCGCCTCTCACCGACTCAAAGAATAACACTCTTTCATTGGAGGAACGTACACAATTCCGCCTTTCTCTCCGCCAATGCTTTATTTAATTTCATCCTTTACCCCAGTGGTTTTCAAGCAGTGGTCCGGGGACCATTGGTCCTTGAGGAGGGGGTTCCAGGTGGTCCCCAGCTAAATGTTGGAGAGTTGGTAACCATCTGGACCTTTCATTCTTGAGAGTCAAGAGGTAAATTATTGCCAAACATCTTTATTACCTAATTTACAAGAAGTATACACAATTAGAGAATGTAGAAGAATTGTCATTATGATCTATATTTGCCTGTTATCTCTCCTAATGGTACCAACATCAATACAGCATGGAATTGTGGACAACACATATGATCTTATCCAACGACAACAAAATATTCTTTAGTTTTGGGTCTGAGAGGCTAAATGTCATCAAATGGTGGTCCATGGCTCACATGCTGAATAGGGGCCTTGATCTGAAAAGGGTTGAAAACCAGTGCTTTACCCCATCCTTCATTGCTATTTCTCTGTCTCTTTTGCTCTGTGTGTGCATGGCGTTTGAGAAGAAGCTGCAGTCAAAGTTCAAAATGATAATTCAATTAAAGAGCAACTCTGCATGCGCGCGCACACACACACACACACACACACACACACACACACACACACACACACACACACACACACACACACACACACACACACACACACACACACACACACACACACACACACACACACACACACACAAATGTACGCGTACAAAAATCCCCCTCATTGTCAGAGTGAAGGGGCAGCACGAAAGCAGGTCTTCTCATGCTTTGTATTTATAGACGTGATGGGAGAGAAGAGATGGGACTTTTTCTTTGTGCGTGCATGCATTATATTTTGTTTGTTATGCTGTGGTGGATAACTAAGTACAGTACATTTGCTCAAGTACTATACTTTAAAGGTTTCATGACTTTCATTTTTATTTTTTGTTTTTATTTTAGGTTTTATGACCTCAATTACACCCACACAACCTGAACTTTGAACATTCAGTGGATTTTCTGTGGTCTGGGGTTTTCTCTGTTTGTTCTGAAGTATTTCGAGCTGCGATGAAAACCGTCAAAATCCCTAAACAGTGACATCTGCTGGCAAATCTTCATGTCATATGGGATTTGTGGACTCAAGTCAGAGCAGCCAGAAAAACCCAGACCACATAAAATCTACTGAATGTTTAAAGTTCAGGTTGTTTGGGTGCAATTGAGCTCAGAAAACCTAAAACAAATCACACCTGTGTGAACTGAGCGGTGCAACTATACATTTATTGTTATAGTTACTGTACTGCACTGTACTGTGCTCTGTACTGTATTGTATTTTAGTGTACTGTGCTCTGTACTGTACTTTGAGAAATGACAGTTACCGTGTGGGGCTCCCAGAACATCCAGACCCCCAGGAATCCCTTTGGTTACGTGGAAACGAGGAGTTAGGCCTATATAGTTTGGGACCTATTATTATTACCCCTTATCCCTAATATAAACTTATTTGCCATTTTTTACTATTTTAAAAAACATTTTAAAATAGTTCACTATAGTTGTGAGCTTATCGGCTATTTGAACTATTTTAAAAGGTTTTTCAAAATAGTAAAAAAAGGCAAGTATGTTTAGGGATAAGGGGTATAGGGGTGGCAGATGATATAGCCCCTTGTGTGCAACAGTGGCCCATACACAAACGTCCAAAACACCTCATTAATATTTCCTAAAAACCCAAAGCATCGTAAATCATCAGTGATGTGATATGTGCGTCAGCAGAAGTGAACCACCTCACCCAGACATAATCTACCAAAGCAATGATTATGATGGAAATCTCAACACTAATGCCTCCATTGTCAGTCAGTGGCAAAGAGAAAACAGGACTCTGAATGAAGTCTTTCATAGTGCTTCGATTGGTGCAGTATAGGGCTCTAAAAGGGTGTTAGCGCCGTGTGCGGCTGGTTCTGCTTTGTCAGTCAATGTGAAAATCACAGGTGGTTTCTTGGCTTCACAGTTCACACACAATAAGGGACTGCATTTACACAGGGCTCATGGGGTGGATCCCCTCGAGAACCTGAATTGTAATACAATATAAGGATTACAGGATAGATTATGATCATTATAACAGCTGTATGTGTCTATGCATGGAAAGGAGTCACAGGACCTCAGGAACTCACAGCACACTCCCACTGTGAGATATTGGGCATTAAACGTAAACCAAGCCACATTAGGAAAACTCTCAAATTCATTAAACCCTATATTTAATTGATCAGAGTCCCCCAGGGCTCTATGCATTTACAGTATATAGCGCAGACAATTGCACGAGTCTCTCCGATCCGAGTCCGAGTCGAGTAGCAAGTCATTTGGTCCAAGTCTCAAGCAAGTCTCAAGTTTTTCTGTTGTGGGCAAGTCAAGTCAAGTCGAGTCTCAAGTTTTTACCCTCAAGTCCAAGTCGAGTTGCAAGTCGTCAAATCAATGACTCGAGTCGGACTCGGGTCGAGTCATCGAGTATCGAGTCCAATACTCTGCCGGACAGGCCGGTTACTTAAGTTGTCCGAGTCAGCTTGTCTCAAGTCGAGTCGAGTCTGGAGTCATTGTCTTCCAAGTCAAGTCGAGTCTCAAGTTTTTACCCTCAAGTCCAAGTCGAGTTGCAAGTCGTCAAATCAATGACTCGAGTCGGACTCGAGTCGAGTCATCGAGTCTCGAGTCCAATACTCTGATATAGCGCATTTACAATGTGCTTCACATTCACCCATTCACACACACGTTCACTCACTGACAGTGGATTACACCAGGCAAGGTACCACTCACTGACAGTGGATTACACCAGGCAAAGTACCACTCACTGACAGTGGATTACACCAGGCAAGGTACCACTCACTGACAGTGGATTACACCAGGCAAGGTCCCACTCACTGACAGTGGATTACACCAGGCAAGGTCCCACTCACTGACAGTGGATTACACCAGGCAAGGTACCACTCACTGACAGTGGATTACACCAGGCAAGGTACCACTCACTGACAGTGGATTACACCAGGCAAGGTACCACTCACTGACAGTGGATTACACCAGGCAAGGTACCACTCACTGACAGTGGATTACACCAGGCAAGGTACCACTCACTGACAGTGGATTACACCAGGCAAGGTCCCACTCACTGACAGTGGATTACACCAGGCAAGGTCCCACTCACTGACAGTGGATTACACCAGGCAAGGTACCACTCACTGACAGTGGATTACACCAGGCAAGGTACCACTCACTGACAGTGGATTACACCAGGCAAGGTACCAACCTGCTCACTGGCCTTGTGGTTAGAGTGACCGTCCTCGGGTTCGATCCCCGGCTGGGTCATACCAAAGACTATAAAAAATAATGAGACCCAATGCCTCCCTGCTTGGCACTCAGCAATGCATCAAGGGTTGGATTATAGGATACGTCTCTGATGCGACATACTTGCGTCATGTCCAGGGGGTGTACTTGTACATCATGGATATGGGATATAATTGTGTACATCATGGCTATATAGGGAATGTACCTGTACATCAAGCTACCTCACGCTACACAAACAGAAAATAGGCACATTACATGGCTCGACAAGGCTTACTTACACCAACCTGCTCATCGGGAGCAGTAAAGGTGCTCAGGGGCCGTTGCCCCTGTTTCCCTCTACAGTCTATTCTACACCACATTTCCTGAAAAATAGTAGATCTACAAGCTCACATGTGTAGATATACAGAAATTGATCTCAGAATCACATAGGAGCACCACATTTCTGGAGTGAAACTCTGCCAAACAGTGCCCAGAGAGATATGTGACTCAGCATTCTTCTTGTAACTACCACAAAAGTACTATGCATTCTTTTGTTGTCAGTAAACACTTGAATGGGTTTTTTTTCGTGACTTTGCAGGACGTGTTTTCCCCAAAAGATGATTTACTTTGTCGCCATTAATTCTTTAATTGTTGCTGTCATTTTATTTCTTTTCAACTATGTCATTTTAACAGCAAAGCTCTACTAATCGCGACAAGTCACCCAAAACAGCACAACGGCTGTGTGTTATTGCTGGGAATCAGGACATCTATAACGCCCATGTTTGTCCACTCCTGATTCCATAGTCTATTCACTATTCTGACTCCTAGCTTATATTCTATTTACATAGATGGTTCTTGGCACACCCTGGATACAGAAATTAAATATCTAATAAAATCTTGGCTGTTGGAAATGTATGAATCCAACCATCCATCTGAGCTGACCTGTTCTGACATACCATATGTTGATCTGACCTCATCAAACCCTGTACACTCAAGACACGCTCCATATATGGCCGATTCTGCAAGTCGTCTCTGTCGGGGGGAAACCTCATATGTCCAAAACTGTTACCGCATACTTTTCACGGTTCACATTAAAAAATGGCAAAAGTAGCAGCAGGTCGATCGGCATGCTAAAATGTAAAATGCGTCGCTTCACGGAGCGTTAGATGTGCTACTTTGTACAAATACCAAAAAATGTACTTAAGTAAATGTACTTTCCTACTGTCCTATACTTTCCACCCCTGCGATGGACCACTAGTGGTCCGCGGGCCACAGGTTGGGGAACGCTGCGGTGGTCTAGCCTAGCGGGCCGTTGTAAAACAGCAGTAGAGCAGTGTCGTTCTGGTCACACTCTGATATGTTTGGTGAGGACAGGGGAATTTCCCAGGAGCTCAGCTATAACACACACACACACACACACACACACACACACACACACACACACACACACCCGTGCGCGCACACACAGAGATGCAGATAAAGCACTGGGAGAGTTGGGGGAGTTGGACATCAGCTGATCATGTGAGCGTGCAGAGTGTGTGTGTGTGTGTGTGTGTGTGTGTGTGTGTGTGTGTGTGTGTGTGTGTGTGTGTGTGTGCCGTGCATGCGTGTGAGCGTGTGGTGCTGACATTTCTGTTACATTCTAGAGGAGAGAGTGGGTGTGGGAAAGACCTGGCCCGCCCCACCTTGAAACGCACACACACACACACACAAACACACACGTTGCGGCCCCCCATCAGAGGAACGTGTGAGGTCAGGCTGCTACAATGAGCCTGCTTCACGCTGCTAAACAGAACCCTAGTTGTACAAGGAGGAGGAACGCTTAGCATAAGCAGGAATATCTCAACGGTTCATGCGGGCCGCCCTAGTGTAGTGGTTAGAGCATATGCCAGGGGTCCTCAACTGGCGGACCTTGGTCCACGACCGGACCGCGGACCACGACCGGACCGCGGACCACGACCGGACCGCGGACCACCTCTCTGTGGACCCTGGGAAAAAATGCTGAAAACCCTCATACCAGCACCAGTTTGACACTGGAGTAGGGCAATGCTGAAAACCCTCATACCAGCACCAGTTTGACACTGGAGTAGAGCAATGCTGAAAACCCTCATACCAGCACCAGTTTGACACTGGAGTAGGGCAATGCTGAAAACCCTCATACCAGCACCAGTTTGACACTGGAGTAGGGCAATGCTGAAAACCCTCATACCAGCACCAGTTTGACACTGGAGTAGAGCAATGCTGAAAACCCTCATACCAGCACCAGTTTGACACTGGAGTAGGGCAATGCTGAAAACATACCTGAATATTTGAATACATACAGTAGGATCACAATGGAAACTAGAAAAAGTGCCCTTCTGGGCACAGGTCTCCACCAGGAGGATAGGAGTGTGTGTGTGTGATGTTTGGCAAAATGTTTAAGAGCAATATAAACGTGTGTGTGTGTGTGTGTGTGTGTGTGTGTGTGTGTGTGTGTGTGTGTGTGTGTGTGTGTGTGTGTGTGTGTGTGTGTGTGTGTGTGTGTTGTGTGTGTGTGTGTGTGTGTGTGCGCCGTGCATGCGTGTGCACAGGCTTGGCCTGTTGTAGCGCCACCATGAGGCTGATTTGAAAACTGTCAAGTGGCATTTCTTCCAAAGCCTAGTGGGAATATGCATGCACAGTTTCACCACAATCAGACGCTGCGTTGAGTAGTTGTGGCGATTTGTACAAAACGGGTACAAAGCGGGCTACTCCTGAAAAGTTTAGAAGCCAATCGTAGCCAATGAGGGTGGATTATAAGAAATCAAACAAACCCGTCTTGATCACATGACTATGGAGAGCATGTGTACCGATTTGCGTGAAATTTGGATAAAATCTGAAGGAGTAATATTAGAAAATGTGTTTTACATATGTCGGCCTCCTGGTGGCGCTATAAAGAGCAGATGTGAAAAATTCCAGGCAAAGGTTTGTCCTTGGCGTCTAGGGAGTTGGCATACAAAGTTAAGGTAACTTAAGTTAAAGTTAAGGTAAAAACACTTTTCGGCCAGTTATAGCGCCACCATTAGGCTGAGTTGAAAATGTTCATGTGGCATTTCTTCCTCGGCCTAGTGGGAATGTGCGTGCACAATTTCACGGAAATCACACGATGTGTTCATGATTTGCAGCATTTTGTTTGAAACTGAGCACTCCTGTAAACTTTGGAAGCCAATCTTAGCCAATCAGGATGGAGTCTGAGAAATCTGAAAGACCTGTTTCGTTGAATGGCTCTAGAGAGACTGTGTACCAATTTGCGTGATGTTTGGACAACATCTGTAGGTGTACTGTCCAAAAACTTGTTTTGAACAAAGCGGCCTCCTGGTGGCGCTATAACAGGCCGTTCTGGAAATTTTGGGGCAGAGGTTCATCGTTGGCATCCAGGGAGTGTGTGTACAAAATTTGGCATCGACCAGGTTAACGGTGCCGGAGATTAGCTGTTCACAGACGGACGGACGGACACACGGACGGACGGACACACGGACGGACGGACACACGGACACACGGACGGACGGACGGAGTGCAAAACATACTCTCTCCCCATGCCTTCGGCCTGGTGGAGACAATAATTCCATACAGATTTTTGTGTTATCCTAGTAGGTAGGTAGATTTAAATGTCCTACACGTGCTGTTTACATTTCTGACTAATAAGTATTCAATCAATCAAATACTCCTTTGGGCAAACATTCAATGAAAATAGCTTATATACGCACTATGAGCTTGTAGATCAGCTATTTTAGCAAAGACAATTTGGTGTATGTAGACAGGAAAAAAGGAGCGCAGCATCTAGTTAGTATATAGCCCTGGGGGACCCCAGCCAACTAAGTATACTGGATTGAAGTGGTTTAGAGAGGGTCTGTGCACGTATGTCTGTCTGTCTGAATTTTCAGACTGGGTGTTAGCTCCGATAACTCCAGCCTAGACTGGAGATACAACAAGCACACAAGTACTCTGGACGAGAGAGATAAGAGCTCCATGGGACTGCAGGAGATCTAGAACACCTCTCTCTCTCTCTCTCTCTCTATCTCTCTCTCTCTCTCTCTCTCTCTCTCTCTCTCTCTCTCTCTCTGTCTGTCATTTTTTTTAGCACAATGCCAGGGCAAAGCGGAAAACTGAGATTATACTAAAATTGAACTAAGATATTGAACTGGGCTACAGTACCTGCCCTGTGTGTGCATGCGTGCGTGCGTGCGTGCGTGCGTGCGTGCGTGCGTGCGTGCGTGCGTGCGTGCGTGCGTGCGTGCGTGCATGTGTGTGTGTTGGGCGTGTGGACAGCCTCTACATTCCAAGGTGTGATCAGGGATTCGGGAGGGCAACCTGTTGACAGGTATGTTCCAGTCCCTGGATCTCTGCTTTATACACCATGCACGCACGCACACACACACACACACACACACACACACACACACACACACACACACACACACACACACACACACACACACACACACACACACACACACACACACACACACACACACACACACACACACACACACACACACACACACACACACACACACACACACACACACACACACACACACACACGGCTCCCAAGGAAGCCTGTGCAGCGCTGAGTTTCTGAGGAGTCTGTGTGGACGTGTGACAGATTAGAGGGTCATGTCGTGCCAGCAGTCTGTCACCTTCTTCCACGGTGACTCCTGGTCTCCTCCGTTCCCTCTTCTCCTCTGCTCCCATTTTCTCCCTCTCCCTCCTCTCCCTCCTCCTTCCTCCTCCTCCTCCTCCTCCCACATCTCACATCTCTTCTCTTGGATTGTTTTATCCTCCTCACGCTCGCCTCTCCTCTTGTATTTGTTTTCTTTAATGTCTAAAAGTCTGTCCATGCTTGACACTCCTCTTCACCTCCTGTCTGCACTCCTTCCACCTGTTCTAACTTCTCCTCCATATCTTGAGGGGAGGGGAGGGGAGGAGAGGAGAGAGGTCAAGTGAGGAGGGAAGTGACTCTCAGCACATGACTGATAATCTGTTAAACTGTGTGCGTGCGTGCGTGCGTGCGCGCGCGCGCCCATCAAGTCGTCTTACTTAAGCAGGACCCCATGGTTGAAGAGAGACAGCAGGACAGAGATATTTAGACTTGAGCAGATACTTGACCAATGTTATCATGTCTAAATCCCTCTATCCTTCATGTGTCAAGTGGAGCTTCGGTGAGTTGTTCAAGGGCAGGCCAGCCAGGATATACTACAGTCAGCGATGAGTATTACTCGTTCAGTTTCTGACCCTGGTATCCCAGAACTGTGACCTCTGTGACCTTCTGGACACAAACACACAGGTATATAACGTCTCCGGTAGTTCGCCATACCTCCCAAGGGAGTGTGATGCTTGTCTGCAGTTATGGAGATGTCACAATGTGCCCTGCATGCACAGCACAGCACTGCCTGCCTCTGCCCCTGCCCTAGTGTTCCCCCTGTGTTCTGTTCCCTTGCCCTGTGGTGGCTTTGCCCGGTCGTCTTCTTCCTCCTGAGCCCCCCCACCTATACTAGCGGTTTCCGATGTTATCAAACAATTTAATCGCCGTCATCAGCCCTTATAAAGACCATGTAATTTAGCCAGTATGGACATTTCCTACATACAGCCATTGTCCGACGTCTAACTCTATCCCTATCCCTAACCTCAGTCTTAACCGGCCACATAAGTAAACATGAAGCAGATTTATTGTATAGCGCAGTTTCACATTGTTTTTGCTTCGGCGGTAGTAATTTCACGTCCGCGTTTCCTAATCACCTACTCGCAGTAGGCATGTAGGCCAGGAAGTTTCCATATTGCTCCATTGCATACAGTATATGGTCTGATACTAATATTGGTGATTATCGGTTGAAAACATTCAAAGCGGGTGCCTGTATGGGGAGTTCTTCGTGGCACGTCATCCCGATGGGAGGAAAGTATAGCCTACACACAATGTCCTTTCAGTTCATGTATTTTCTTTCATGTCACTTAACTAAAATGTGTTCATCTGGTTTTACTTCACCCCCCCCCCCCCCCCCCCCCCCCCACACACACACACACACTGTTTCTGCCTCTCTTCCTGACAGGAAGTTGGTGCTCATGTGGTGGGCCGTGTAGCGGGAGCACCTGGTAATGTCCTCCCTGGGGGGGTGGGGGTGGGGGGGTCTGGCTGTTTCTTTTATCACAACAATGAAGTATTGTACGAAAGAAAGGCCATTATGCTCTCCGATACCGGACACTTACAGTCCATAGACATTTATGAGTTGTGGAAGTGGACTAAGAAGTGACAATAGGGCGGGAGTGAGGGTCGGGTAGGGTGGCTGTTAGTGTTACAGCAGCCGGATGGGAACGATGAGGTTCCCAGTTCGATTCCGCGGGTTCCCCCAGAGTTAGTGTTGAAGTGTCCTTGAGCAAGACTCGGATCCTCTAATTAGCCCTGTGGTAAGTCCCTCCCCAACCTGTCCTTATCCAATAGGCTCGTTAGCAGCGAGGAGACAGGGCAAGTTGTCCTTCTCTCCCATTGAGATGCATGTTATAATCGATCATTTCAGTAGGAAGAGCTCCAGAATTACTTCTGAATCGAGTCAACAAGGCCTGCAGTAGGCTATGCACTGGACAAATGTGCATTACATTTTTTCAATAAACTAGAAATACGAGGAAATGACAGAGGGAGAAACAGTATAACAATCAACTTTAACGAGGTCCAAGCAGGTTGGTGCCTGTGTGTGTGAATGTATGTGAGTGCAGTGAGTGAGAGAGTGCAGTGAGTGTGTGTGTGTGTGTGTGTGTGTGTGTGTGTGTGTGTGTGTGTGTGTGTGTGTGTGTGTGTGTGTGTGTGTGTGAGAGTGCAGTGAGTGTGTGTATGTGTGTGTGTGTGTGTGTGTGTGTGTGTGTGTGTGTGTGTGTGTGTGTGTGTGTGTGTGTGTGTGTGTGTGTGTGTCATGTGCGTGTGTCACGTGCGTGCGTGCGTGCGTGCGTGCGTGCGTGTGTGCGTGTGTGCGAGTGTGTGTGTGTGTTTGCCATGGCAACCCCACACCTGTCATTTGATTACTTAGCCAGTCCACTTTTCACAGTCAGTTCAGACACAGCCAGAAAGATAGATACAGAGATCTCCATATGGAGACAGTTTGACTGGATTGCTGGATTACTACAATGACCATAATGCTTTGGTGCAATCACCCCACCTTGTGCAGAGCTGTCTTACTGAGACAACATGTCGTCCAGGAGGAAGTGAGACCAGTGACCATGACATCACTGACACTTTGAAATACTAAAATATCTACAAACGCACATAAAAACCCCATGCAGGAAAGTGTTTCTTGTCTCCCAAACATCATTAAAATAAGATCTGGTTGCAAAAGGGGTGATGTGGCCCTTTAAGTGTGTGTGTGTTTGTATGTGAATGGGAGATGAATCATTCAGTTCCATGACACAGGGTACATGATATACGATCTGGTGCGTGCGTGCGTGCGTGCGTGCGTGCGTGCGTGCGTGCGTGCGTGCGTGCGTGCGTGCGTGCGTGCGTGCGTGGCGTCCTGTGGGAGCAAGGGGCCGTGTGGGGGTCTGAAGGCGTCGGGCGGGCGGTGAGCTTAAACCAGCCCAGAATAATACAGCACTTCCTCCTATTCTCTGTGCCGTGTCCACACACGCACGCACGCACACACACACACACACACACACACACACACACACACACACACACACACACACACACACACACACACACACACACACACACACACACAAGAACAAGACAAACTCCGGTCATGTTCTCCTGTTCCAGCAGGATTTCCGAGTTACAGCCCGGCGTACACCCAGATATTACACTGCCCAGACACACACACACACACACACACACACACACACACACACACACACACACACACACACACACACACACACATGCGCGTGTGCACGCGCACACACACACAGATATTTGTCTCAGAGGAGACACAGAGTGTTTCCTGTCATACGATGACCCGGCTTGTCCATGCCGACCCCTGACACTAATAAAGGACCTGTGATATTACACACACACACACACACACACACACACACACACACACACACACACACACACACACACACACACACACACACACACACACACACACACACACACACTCCCACACACTCCCACACACACACACTCCCACACACACACACACACGCACGCACAGGGAATTGTGAACTGCGTATTGTACTACAGAATTGTTTTGGTCTCTTGGCCTCTAATGCTGTCCAATGATATTACAATAAACGACACCGCGAAATCCTCGGGTAACAGGTTTATAGTTTAACTGTACAAAATAATGTAACCAAATGAGGGTCCATTTGGTTACTACTTTTAAACATTTGGTTACAACTTGGTAACAACATTTGTAGGTTACATTTGGTTAGTTACAAATGGATAAATGCTCAATGACGTTTTCACTGTGCAGGGAGGGTTGCAAAACGCAACCAATTAAATTTAGTTAATTTGAGTTCAACACTTTCTTTCTTTCTTTCTTTCTTTCTTTCTTTCTTTCTTTCTAGACCAGCTCAAACCAATATTATTAATGAACGAATATAAAATAATACATATAACACATTATTGTTTGTTGTGTTGCTTTTCGACGTGCACGCTGTGTGTTTCTGAACATGCCAAGTATTGCGAGAAACCCACAGTTTCCTGTCTGGCTACCAAATCTTGCGATACCTCCGAGACAGAAACAATACCTGCCGCTGTTTAGATGCCTCAATAAAATGATGTACTGTGCACAGCGAAAAGCAAGTTATTAGTAAACAACATGTGATATGTCTCCTTTTATATCCCTGAACCAATTATATGACCAAGGTCTCAATTGTTCATAAATAGTGTTTGTTCATGAGCTCGTCCAGCCGGCTCCATTCAATGACATGTATTTCATCAAACTTCCGGTGCGAGGTTTGCCACCGATGGATGACTGTCATGGTGCTTCCCCGGTGCCTGCTCGTGACTTCACGTCTCTTCCTTCTCATCTGTTCCTATAGATCAGGGTTCCCCAATAGGCGGCCCGCGGGCCATTTGCGGCCCGCGGAGCGCCCCCCTGTGGCCCCTGGAAGATTACAAAAAAAGGGTTTTGTTTTGTTTTGTTTTCGGGGGTGTCCCAGATATAAATGGCATTAAATGGGGGTCAGTAGCCTATGCATGTCAAACTGGGCACCCCCTCGAGGACCACTGGTGGTCCCCGGACCACTGGTTGAGAACATTTTTTTATTAATTAATGAAAAAATAAAAAATCCAATTTTTTGCGCGTGCGGACTCGGTCCCCAGCCTGGTTCCCTAGTCAAAATATGGCCCTTGAGGAAAATTAATTGGGGAACCCTGCTATAGATTGAGCCTAAAACATGATGTGACACGGTGTTCGTTCATGCTTTCAGCCCGGCGCGTTTAATTTAGGCCCAAAATGGGCAGAGCCCACCACTTTTCCAACCCAGAAGAAGGGGGAGGTGAAAGGGGAGTATGCGCTGGGTGAGCAATTCCGGTGCTGTCTCCATTATTTATAACTCTATGGCACAGAGCCTATTCAATGAAATGTGTGATGCTGTCCCTTTAGCCAAATTCCAATACCCAAAATCTCGGCCACTCGCTCACTCAAACGTTGGTCACTCCAGTATGGTGGTGTTACGGTGAAATTGGTGACCTGCTGAAATATGTGACAATCGTGTAGACAATCATATAACGTCAGTGTCCGAACGTAAATCATTGCTGTTTGTTTATTAGCAACCTAGTTCAACCTATAGTGGAAGTTAGGCCACGTATTTAAAGACCTGCATGTAAGTTATGTGAAGTCCACAAGATGGTCACATATTTCGGCAGGTTACCAATTTCACCGTAACACCGCCATGAGTGTGAGTGAGGGAGTGGCCGAGATTTTGGGCATTGGAATTTAGCTAAGACGAGTCAATGCCAGCAAATAATTTGTGCTCCTGCAGTGATGTCATCAGAAGGACATTCATTGCATGACACAAATAATATGAAAAGTACCACCAATTAAAAACAAATCATTACAACCAAAATATCCAGAGAACCACGGACACGGAAGGGGGGATCTCTCTTGGGGAATCAACCGAAGGCTGCATGGGCAAAAAACACAGATCAGATGTATTAAACCGTGGCGGAATTCGGTATTTCAAGCAAGCGGTCGAAGAGTCCTATAATATTTTGTATGCTCTGTGTATATTTCTTACCAAGCCCTGCCTGCACCCTGTTAGCCTATCGGTGGTTCCCAGGGCAGGGGAGTCTGGGAAAAGCACCGTGGAGCACAGCCAACATCAGCATTACACATGTTATTGTTCTCCTCTTTCTATGCTCCCTTCATCCATCCATCTCTCTCTCTCTCTCTCTCTCTCTCTCTCTCTCTCTCTCCTCCAAACACACTCCTCTCCCTCTACCTGCCATCTCTCTCTCTATCTCTGGCTGAGTCGGAAGAACAAAACAGAGGGAACTGGGAACATAGACCCAGTGCAGGTACTGGAAGTACTGGTGGCAGCGTGCCTTAGGGTGCAGTTTGCCAGCCTACCACAAATGTGGACAATGTGTAGAGGCTTTTAGCCTTTTCTGGGCTCAGGGAGACGTGCTGTGTGTGGTGTGATGTCTTCTTCTAACCTTTTACACAAAGTGCATAAGCAACTGAAACTGTGACATGACTTCTGTATTGCAGTGTTTTTAATAAAGGTGCTTTAAAAGGTCAAAAAAGGTCTCTCTCTCTCTCTCTCTCTCTCTCTCCTCCAAACAAACCCCTCTCCCTCTGCCTGCCATCTCTCTCTGCTCTCTCTATCTGTCTCTCTCTCTCTCTCTCTCTCTCTCTCTCAGCTTAAGTGCTTTACAGAGTTGTCTGTAATCGACGCAGAAAGCGCCAAGCAACGGAGGGGGAGAGAAATTTCTTGAGTTCAGTCCGTGCCTTACGTCGTCCGGTCGATTGGGAACAACTCCCAATCCAATGCAACGCAACAATGCAACTCATGCAGTCGGAGAACAGTACCCCTGGCGACCTTTGGCAGCAGAGAGCAGAAAAGCTTTCCTCCTCTGCTATAGCCTCTTTCTGAAAGAGGAAGCCACTTCCGCCGGCACCTTGAATTGTAAACGTAAACCTAGACGTAAACATGGAACGGCATGGATAGAAGCACAGTTTTGGCCCTATAGGCCCTCCTCCGTCACAATGGGTATAGCGGACCAGTGGTGGAAGAAGTTAAATACAGGGAGGTGAGACAAGGCAGGTGACAGCAAACAAGGCAGACAGGAAAGCACAGGGCATTACTACAAAATAAGATGCACTGTACTGGGAAATCAACAAGTGATACTAGCGGAACACAAGACTGAAAACAGAACAAGAGTACAAGTAAAGGTCCCAAAACGAATAAACACATACAAAGTGCAAGGGCGGACCGTGACAAAGGACAATAGCAGGTTCTTCGCATTGGAGTTTCCCTGCAGAAGCCTCCCTCTGATTGTCTTTTCCAGTGAGCATACCCTAGGCAATTAACACTTTGATTGCTACAAGATCTCGACAGGCCTATTTGGATGTTGCTACCGTTTAACATTGCACAAAGGCCTTGTTCGGGGGCCCACAGCAAAATGTTCTCTTATAGCGAGAATCACACGCATACAACAAAAGAAAGCTGAACTTGTCCACTTCAATTAAAAAAATACATTTTGATTTTACCATGTTCCATTCTGGAGATATTGACCTTTTTGCAACACCTGCATTTGCCTGGAAGTGGTTATCTTGAACAGCGAGCAGAGTTATGGATGGTTTAAAGTCAGAGACATTGACAGGCAGATATAAAATTGAACCCAATAAATATCCTATACATCCTATACACCGAATGAAAGCCCTGAATGTGTACTTTTACGAGGAAAACAGTAAACATTGATCCCATCTACAGTTAGACAGTAATTGGTTATTGAATGCAGCTTGTGCCCACCAGATAACTTCAGAGAAGACATGGACGTGAACTCCTCAATATTCACAAAATAAGGCCTATAGCGACATATAAATACTATATACCGTATGAAACAGAAGACTCTCTGCTTTCATAAGAAAAAAACTTCTACTGTAGTAATAATAAAAATCACACCCATGTGAAGTGAGTGGTGCAACTCTGTCCCATATTCTGTTCTCTGCTTATTCAATACAGCTCGCTATATACGGACTGAGGCAGAAAGTCATGTAAACCTTTTATTTACAGTTTGGTCTGTAAACTTCTACTGTAATAATAAAAATCACACCCCTGTGAAGTGAGCGTTGCAACTGTTCTGTACTTATTCACTACAGCTCGCTATATACGGACTGAGACAGAAAGTCATGTAAACCTTTTATTTACAGTTTGGTCTGTAAACTTCTACTGTAATAATAAAAATCACACCCCTGTGAAGTGAGCGGTGCAACTGTTCTCTACCATTGCACCGTGCAACTGTAGAGAACAGTTGCACCGCTCACTTCACAGGGGTGTGATTTTTATTATTACAGTAGAAGTTTACAGACCAAACTGTAAATAAAAGGTTTACATGACTTTCTGTCTCAGTCCGTATATAGCGAGCTGTAGTGAATAAGTACAGAACAGTTGCAACGCTCACTTCACAGGGGTGTGATTTTTATTATTACAGTAGAAGTTTACAGACCAAACTGTAAATAAAAGGTTTACATGACTTTCTGCCTCAGTCCGTATATAGCGAGCTGTATTGAATAAGCAGAGAACAGAATATGGGACAGAGTTGCACCACTCACTTCACATGGGTGTGATTTTTATTATTACTACAGTAGAAGTTTTTTTCTTATGAAAGCAGAGAGTCTTCTGTTTCATACGGTATATAGTATTTATATGTCGCTATAGGCCTTATTTTGTGAATATTGAGTTCGGGTCCATGTCTTCTCTGCAGTTATATCTGGTGGGCGCAATGTGCATCCACCCAGTATCCAATTTATGACAAACTGTACATGGGATCAATGTTTACTCTTTTCCTCGTAAAAGTACACATTCAGGGCTTTCATTCGATGTATAGGATGTATAGCATATTTATTGTGTTTATTGTTATATCTGCCTGTCAATGTCTGACTATAAACCTTCATAACTATGCTTTCTTTTTGATGATGATGATGATTGCCGCCTCGCCTAATCTATCTCACTGCTTTCATTGTTTTGATCGCAGTAACATTGGGGGGGGGGGGGGGGTCATGGGCACATTGGGCAGCAAAAGTCTTGATCCGTACGGCTATAAAAAGTCCCATTCCACCGTTCGGTTCAGAACTATAGTATAACGGTGAGACGCGTTGTCATCAGCTGATTTTGTTTTTCAAGCTAGTGTAGGGGAACATGCCTGGGCATGCTAGCCTGGCACGGCCAGACTCATAGCGAGGGTTCACTGATGTTTCCTCCGGGGAAGAATCTTCAGTGAATCCCCGCTATGAGGCTGGCCAAGCCAGGCTATGGGCATGCAGCTTGGGGGCGATGGAGGGAAAAAAAAGCGTCACCCGGCTGTGATGTCGACGAGAAGGAAAAAATGACTTCCACAGATGACAACACCACGGTTTAGGTCGCGGAAAAGTTCGTTATACATTACACCCGGGTCGATTACGTCCCCGACGCGTTCATTGCGGTCTTATCACTACAATTATAATGAATAAAAAAGCGTTACAATCACACGTCTGAGCGATCTCCGATTATGACGGCTCTGCATGGCGATACGTGATCCACCAACGGAACACTGTCTTGTCGTGGCGGCCCCTCGATACTGTGGTTAGTTCGTAGTATTGTAGGCTCGGGGATCGTTTGGTCGCTACAGTATGAAGAAGGAAACATGCATCTGTCCATGTGTGTTGCAGACGTTGCATTGCAATGCCGATCTGGTGCATATGTGTTCAGGCAGCGTTCCGTTCAGCGTTCGTCATGTTTTTTTCCGAGAGACAGAGGAGAGCATGTACCCCCTCGCAAGATCCTCCTCCTGGAGAAACAGGAGGGGAGGGGGGAATCAAATGTCCGAGGTGGAAAGCCTGGTGAGGCGAGGTTAGGTGAAATTTGATTCTTTTCAAACACAGACTAGATCGGCATGGGCGCAGCCATTACACTGGCTTCTACACGTAAAGCGGCCCGCCCTCCTGTTTTCAGGAGGGGAGGGTTTTTTTTTTTTTTTTTTTTTTTTTCTGATCACGTGAGCTGGACTAAGCAGCAATGATAGGGCGATGGTTCTTCATTGTCCGGGTGGGTAAAAAGATGAATGAAAGTATGCTATAAAAAAGTGATTGAAACGTATTGATACGTGATCCGCACCCGACGTTTGATTAATTGATAACGTATTGATACGCGATTCGCGTCGGCTGTGTTAAATACTTTATCCGTTTTATATGTTGGCTATTCAAAAAATAGCAGATCTACAAGCTCACTTCGTGCCATGATGAGAGCTTGTAGCTTGGAACATGATTGATTGATTGATTATTTTTCCTTTTTTTACATATTTCTCTTCTGGGGGTCCATGGCACAAAACCTTTAATCAGATGGGGGTCCGCGGCCAAATACATATCAATTTGGGGGTCCTTGACATAATTTGAGAACCCGTTCCTGGGCCACTTTAGACGCACTGGCCCCCTGCCCTGATGAATTCTCCCAGGCAGAACATCTTGTGACCCACTGGTTGAAAGACATCGCCATTAAGGATTATAGTTGTAATTGATTTTGAAGGAGGTTCGGGGCTTTACCAGTAAGAATGCTTGGGATGACAAGAATTCCCTGCCTTCGTCTGGGAACGACGGGGACACACCCACACACACACGAGATGCACGAGGACGGTGAAATGCATGCCATGCTTGAGTACGTGTGCCCATATACACAGACGCGCATGCACACCCGCGCACGCACACACACACGCATGCGCACGCACGCACGCACGCACGCACGCACGCACGCACGCACGCACGCACGCACGCACGCACGCACGCACACACACACACACACACACACACACACACACACACACACACACACACACACACACACAAGCAGTGCCTCGTGACGGTGTGTTTGAACTTTGAAAAGCACCCACAGCTGCATCAATTAAGTTTCAGACGACATGCTGCACGTGACGTGTTACTTTACATATTGTCAACACAATGGTTAAAGGTGCAGTGAGTGTGATGTTTTCTTGTTAAAAAACGAGATTTACACAGCTTTATATTCTGATAGTCATGCCATAGAGTGTTTGTCCACTAACACAAGTCTCGCTGTCTCTCCAGCTCTTTAGTAAACAGAAAGTATAAATGTTTCGGTGAGGATACCAATTTCATCCAATCGGTAGAGAGAACTCATACAGGAGGACACGGGATAAATAATTGCATTTAGAAGTGATGGAACAGGCCCGGGCGGTTAGCTCAACCGTCTGGGCACCTAGGCTGCTGAGCCAGCCTGACGGCGTGCCGCGGGTTCGATGCGGCCTTTGCCGCATGACTTCCCCCATCTCTCTTCCCATTTCCTGTCAGATTACTTTCAACCTATCAATAAAGGCAGAAAAAGCCACAAAAAAAAAATAAAAAAAAAAGAAGTGATGGAACAAAGAAACGAGCAGACAAAAATGGAACTGGAACGCTGATAAACGGGTAGGCTACTCTCTCGAATGAAATTGGCCCCATCCCCTCCCCATATTTCTGTCAGAAGCCGTTGAGGGCTGATTTGACCCTTTTGCAACTTTTTAGCCTGTGACCCAAAAGAGGAAGTAGACGTTTGCCCAAGACCTAAACTATTTGTTTTCTAATTTATGGAATTTCTTTTTTTTTTAAACAATATATTTATTGCATTTTTCTTCTTTTAGACAAACAGACAATACAACAGAACAATACACAATACATAATACAGACAATACAATTACTTAAAAAAACAAAAACAAAAACAAAACAAACATACAGTACATACATATAAATACAGTATATTAAAATAAAATAAGGGCACTTAGACTGGTAACAACAGCAAGAACAAATAGCAGCAGAGAGTACAATTAAACATTTTCAGTTTCCACCATTAAGTAAGACAAATCATTAACTGTAATATACTGGATAAACCGTCCCCATATCTTATCAAACATCTCTTGTTTATTTTTCAGAGTATAAGTGATTCTTTCCAGAGGAAGACACAATGACAGCTCCCTAAACCACTGAGCAATACTGGGTTTGCCTATCTTTTTCCACGATAAAGCTATAGCCCTTTTGGCTTGTAGTAAACATAAATCTAGAAATCTTTGTTCGCTACTCTGAATCTTATGGCCAGGTGGATAAAGACCTAATAGAAACAGTTTCGGGTCAAGCTCAATATTTATCAACAATATCTTCTGAATCTCCCTCCTTACTTCTTCCCAGAATTCTTTCACTTTTGGGCATGCCCACATATTTATGGAATTTCTTATATTTTTTCTTTTATTTCGTCATGATATATTACTGGGGAAAATCCTTGAATTTGTTTTTAATTCATGATTTGTTTTTGTTTTTTTTTTCTTTTTAGGGAATGTTATTTGAAAATGTTTTGAATAATAATAATAATTAAAACAAAAAATGAAGGGACCCATGAACATGTCTCTGGGACCCACAGATGGGTCCCGACCCAGTGTTTGGGAACCAGTGCTTTAGACTAGTAAGCCTATAAGAAGGGTGCAATATAAACGTTAGTTTCTCACTGTGTTTGGACTTGTACATATTACGTAATACAGTAGACTAATAAACATGTTGTCTTCTTGTATACTGACTGCCTCTTGCGAAATCCAGGAAATAGTCTGAAAGCCTGACAAAAGCATGCAGGGGAGTTCTCATCATTGCACTACGGACAGCTGTAATTGGAACAATACATGATTTGTGTCTGGGTAGCTCAGTCGGTAGAGCACTTGCCTTTTGACTGCAAGGTCATGGGTTTGATCGTGGGCACCGCCAACTCAGTGTATGAGGAGCACGGCTTGAAGTCGTGCGGTAAGTAAGTCCCAGAGGTCTAGCGCATTGAAACAGGGATAGACTCCCGCACCAAGGCTGATACAGATAAGCTGATTTATTTACTTAATTGGAACAGGTGTAACTTATTGAGCTGTTCACACAGCTGCCATTTTATTCTTATTTAAAGGGATAGTTCAACCCACAAAATTACTTATTTTCTTTCAATCTCCTTGTATACAGACTGTCAATCAAAGTGCCCTTTTCCTGCCCATCTGTGGCCCTTTTCATATTTACATGGTAATGAGTAACGTATGCTTATTTTACTTTACGTTATTGTGGAACATATTTGTGGAATATCTTTCTCTGTTAGCATAAGACATCCAATGTACTACATTTCTGGTGTGAAATGGCATGAGGGACCCCCACACCCCAAAATTCAGGCACACAAAAATCTGCCCCCTCAGTACACGGCCCTGCCACTATCCCTACTCCAGTGGAGGGGTCAGGACCTCCAGGAGGGTCTCCAAATTATTTTGGGGGGATCCCCAGATGATTTCGTCAACTAAAACTATGACGAAAAATGTTCATCGACTACCTTTTTCCACTGACAAAAACTAAATGGAAACTAAATGAAAACTAAGCTATGATGACTAAGACTAAATATATTGGACAATTTCATCAACAAATAAAAACTAGACTAAAATGGACTAGTGCACAAGAGATCCAGTATGAGTAAAAGGCACAAGTCATTTTACACTTGGTTGAAAATAGCAGATCTACAAGCTTGAGCTTGTAGATCTGCTATTTGCTTGCTGCTATTGGAAAATACAAAGCACAAGTGCTTAGTATTGACACATTTGATTATTTGCATTGCAAAACAATTTGATACCGATTATTTGGTACAATATGATATGATATTTGATTTCAAAACGATACGATATGATGAATTTCCATTTCGATATACTTTTTCGATGCAGTTACTATATCGTTACACCCCTAGTTAACGACTAAGTTCACCTAATTCCCAAGGGGCCGAATCTTATCTCCAGAATTTCTTTATTTTTATTTTTTATTTTTGGACGCTATAACAATAAAGAGGGACCTGAGGAATGAAGAAAACAGCAGGACAGCATGAAACAGAAGTGAGAATGGAGCAGGGCTCTGCCAACAAGTGGCTGCTGACAACTCTATCTGCAACTCTCAACTATACAGAGGAGTGGGGAATGGTAAAGATGGAGTGTGTGCGTGTGTGCCTGCCTGCGCGCGCGTGTGTGTGTGTGTCTGGATCCTCTCACACGACGATTGGGTTTCAGCATTGCTGGGAACTCACGCACGCACGCACGCACACACACACACACACACACACACACACACACACACACACGACACAGACATCCATTGCAGCACATGGCCGTGGTGGGAATTGATTCTCTGGCAGTCTGCCTCTCTGCAAGGGATGCATTTTACAGAGAAGGACCCTCTCTCTTTCACACACACACACACACACACACACACACACACACACACACACACACACACACACACACACACACACACACACACACACACACACACACACACACACACACACACACACACACACACACACACACACACACACAAGATGAGTGAGTGAGTGAGTGTGTGGGTGCGTGCATGCATACGTGCGTGCGTGTGTGCGTGAATGAGTGACCTGCAGCCATACAGGCTATGTTGACTAAACTGCGGTTGGTGTGGCTTTGTTGTTGACTTCAGAGCTGTCAATCACAGTGGAGGGATAATTGGGTGAACCAACAGCAGGGTGTCTATTCACGTGTCTGACAGAACAGAGGCCACGCACACGGCGCACGCACGTACGCACACACGCACGCACGCACGCACGCACGCGCCGCACGCACGCGGCGCACGCACGCACACCCACACACCCACACAAAGAGCAGAGTGCAAGGAATGCAACGATGCAAGGAACACTACCTCTCATCGGAAACAGTGGGTGTCTTGCTCAAGGATACTTCCACACTCAGCCAGGAGGAGCTGGGTATTGAACCACGAACCATCTGATGACTCCTGAGCCACTGCACACAAACCCAGAATGACTGACAGAGAGAGAGAGAGAGAGAGAGAGAGAGAGAGAGAGAGAGGTATGCACAGTTTTTATAGTTTCCCCCTTAGTTGCAATGTACTGTAACACAGCTCTGTTTACACTTTTATGTATATGCACAGACACACCTTCCAACCAATCAAACTACTCATTCCATCCTCGTCCGCGATGCTAATTTGCCCAGTCAACATTTTAATCCACGCTACGCGCCTGCTCCCATATGACATACTTATCCATTGGCTCATGTGGCACACCCCTCATGACAGATCCTCCATTCACTTACATGGCCCGTCACTATTTTTTATCCTCACTCAATCACCTCATTTTGATCACTATAGGCTACAAAAAGTATTAGAAGATTATTTTTATTATTATGGGTAAAGCCCGAAGATGCGAACCACACATTTTTTTGGGTCCCTTTATTTTTTTGTTTCCTACATTCTGTTTTTGATTGAGGGGCGCTAGCCAGTCCTATATTCAGCTATTAGTGTAGATTTTCGTCTTACACAAACACATAGTGTCTGAGCAAATCGGCTTAGTTGTCTCTCTTTGTCTTACACAAACATTAAATTCTGATTGACAATGAATAGACAATTTTACGTATAGGCATAGTGTCTATTTTACATCATGATGATGTATGATGATAAGAGCACCCCTCACTTCACACGGGTGTGATTTTTAATTGTTATTATTTCAAAACATTTTCAGACAACATTGCCAAATATATTTAGGTTTAGGTTTTAGGTTTATTTATTTAGCATGTAGTACAAAATATAGACAATACATATCAAAAATCAAAAATACAATGCAAGGAAAGGAAGAAGCCAGCTGGCTTATTTGGAATCCTTTCCTGTATGGAAGAGGTCATTGATTTAAAACAGATTAAAAGTTAAATTAAGAACAATACAAAAGTCTACAAGTTTGGCAAAGGGGGGCATTTTGTATTCAAAACAAAATTCAAAGATTTTTTTTCAGTAGGCTATGTCATCAAGAAATCGAAGACAATTTAAACAAATCTAAGAAATGACATATACATTAGATCATTGAGTTGTGAGCTTGTAAATCTGCTATGTTCCCTAGCGTGGGTCCCAGGCAAAGTCTAATATATTTTTTGGGTCTTGAGCTAAAAAGGAAATCACTGGATAAAGTATGGAACCAAAAACGGTTCCGTTTGCACTCTGCACCATCTGGGAGTTAAAAGAACAGGGATGGATTGTGCAGCCTGTGTGTGTGTGTGTGTGTGTGTGTGTGTGTGTGTGTAGTGCAGCCTAAAGGCAATTAGCTTATATAATAACGCTTAAAACGTGGCCTCATTCCCATGCATGCACTCGCCCGTACTCCGCCCTCAGTACTGTCGGCGAACGGAGGCGCGCGCTTGCTCGTGCTCGTCCCGTGTGTGTGTGTGTGTGTGTGTGTGTGTGTGTGTGTGTGTGTGTGTGTGTGTGTGTGTGTGTGTGTGTGTGTGTCGTGTCAGCGGATCGCGCTCCTCCTATAAACAGTTTCTCACGGCGCTGCTTCACGCGGCCGGCGGCTGTGTTCAAACAACAAACGTTTAGCCGCCCCACACACACACACGCACACACACGCACACGCACACACGACGGCGGCGACCAGACAGACCGTATTATCTGGGGAACGGCCGAACGGGGAGCAGCCCTACTCCACCGAGACGAGAAGAAATCTAAGGCCCGCCTGCCAGTGACAGTGTGTGTGTGTGTGTGTTGTCCTCGAGGGTCCGTGGGAAAGCTGCAGAGGGGGGGAGGGACCATGCACTGAGCTCAGACTGCAGACAAACAATCTACCTGTCCCGAACTGTCACGGACTACCGACTACTATAGGCTAATATGAGTCATGTATTATTAATATTAAAGAAACACTTAATACGAGCGAAAACAACACACAATTACAACAAACTCTTTCGCCCCTGTCCATGCCAGACTCAGACAGTCTAAATCCCACTCAAGGGTATAGAGCTTTGAAGTAGGTTAAGCTATATGACAGCTAACATTTTCTTTTTTCACAAGTTGTGAGATTTATAACTCGATTTCCCAGAATGAAGCAACCTGAAGCTAGCTAGCCCCATATGTGCCCTCTCCCTACGCTCATTCTCGGAGCTTACAGAATGAGCGTAGGGAGAGGGCACATATGGGGCTACCTACTAGCCAGATATAGGCTTATAAGCACGGCCTATATTATGCTATTAATATTAAAACTAAGAAATCCACAAAATGACGTCAAGTGCAACAAACACTCCCACGTCTCTTTTATGAACAAAAATCAACAAAAAAACACGGACTGTTTTTATTTATTTATTACCATATCAGCCTAAAATTAAACAAACAAACATAAACAATGATAAAAGTACCGTAGAGGCGTAGACACACCCTGAAGGCGAGGATGCGCTTCGACGTCCCCCGCGTCCTGTCCCTGTCCTGTGCCCGTGTCCCTCCCTCCCAGTCCCAGCCCCAGCCCCAAACACTTGAGCATGATGAGGCACTCAGTAGTGAGGAGGAGGAGGGCTGTCTTCAGGTCCATCATGGTCAGCATGTCAAGCTGGAGGATTCCCCTGAACAGCCTGTTGGATGCACCGCTTCACCATCCACATCCACCCCGCCGGGCAGCCACGTAGCAGCGGCCACACGGCCCACACCGACCGCCGACAACAGGTGGACGAACATGAGGGGGACATCTTTTTCTTTCTTTTTTGTGGTTCCGAAAAAAAGTTTAGACATATAAAGATAGGAGGACTATTCAGGGGTCTCTAAACCCTAAACCACAACAATCCACTGGCAGACAGAAGACAGTCGCTGATCGCTCCAGCCTCCAGTGCTTTCGTTTAGTTTGGTTTTGGGGACTGACTGACCCCCGGAGAGACTCGAGAAACGTTCGTACCGTACCTGGCTGCGCCCAGCTAGGGAGTGAGAGGCAGCGCGCCGCCACCCCGCCTCGCTCGGACGCACCATCCCAGGGAGCGAGAGGCAAAGCGCCGCCAGCCCGCCTCGGACGCACCATGAAGCGGCCGTGTGATGAGAGCAGCTCCGCGGAGAGCGACATGGAGGAGACGATCGATGTGGGGAGCGAAAGCATCTACCCCGGGTTAGTAAGACTATACAGACTAGGCCTACAACATTTTAAAACGTTTAAAATGTGCAGAACTTTTCACTGTGTATAGGACTGGGACACGTTAAGGACATGACGTGAAGACAAAAAAAGAAGGGGAAAAAAGCTATAAATGCACAGTTTGTTTTAGTTTTTCCTTGCAATGCAGTGTTTAATTCTGTTCACACATTAGGCTGTGAAAAATTGGGATGCGATTTTATACGACTGTGTGGTCATATGTTCCATATGCATAAACACTGTTGATATTTGTAAAATAAGTTTATATGGCACGTGTCTCCCATGCACTCCCAGGCACATAAAACGGTCGTTTATAAGATGTGGATCTCCTACCACCACCACACAAGTTATGGCGAGGAAAAAACGAAGAGGGGTAAATATTTTGCCATCACTAGAAATACAGACAGTCTGATAAAATACTTAATGTAATGATACACTTTACGCACATAAGGTGAGAAATAATAATAAATGACTGGAATGTGCAAGACAAAACAAAACAAGCTTCTTATGATCACACCTCCAAACATAAGTTATATGTGTATATTTTGTTAAAAAGTTAAATTTCTATATTCTAGTAATCATTGTGTTGGTTCAGTAACAGGAATCTCCTAAACCTCTCCAGCTCTCTGGTATTAAAACAGAAAATACTACAAAGCCTACATTTTTAGGTCGGGATATCAATTTTATGCAATCTGGAAAGAGAATCCAAATAAGATTTATGAGCTTCAAATCCAAAATGGTTGTGCTCATTTTTATCTTCCCATCACTTCCAATTCCACTTGCCCAACCTGAACATGTATCTTTTGTTTAGTAAAAATTGAGCTGAAGAGACGGGGAGACCCCAGTTACTGAACAAACTCATTTCTTAGAACAAATCAATTACATCACCTTTAAGATATTATCCCAAGTAAAACATTGATTGATGATCCTATCTGAAACATTCCACTATTAAATATTATAGCAATGAGCATCTTGTAAATGCTTTTAGGGATACAATTTTAAGACATTTTCCCCTGTTGGTCAATAAAGTGCCTTCTTCTTACACACTTGTCTGTCAGATAATCGAGAAGAGACGCAGAGACAGGATCAACAGCAGCCTTTCAGAGTTAAGGAGACTCGTCCCCACTGCGTTTGAGAAACAGGTGATAATGTTTTCCTTTCCACTCTCTGTTGTTTGCTTCTGCATCATCTTTACTACAGTACATTCTTGTTAAACATCTGCATCAGGTCTACACAATTAGAGAATGAAAAATTATTGTTATTTTGAGTTCTTTTTGTATAATTGAGTTTGCCTGTTGTCTCTCCTATGGTACCAACATCAACACCACATGGAATTGTGGACAGAATCTTATCCGACAACAACATATTCTAGGTTTTGGGCCTGAGAGGCTAAATCTCATCAAATGGTGGTCCGTGGCGCAAATGCCAAATGATGGGCCTTGATATGAAAAAGGTTGAAAAGCCCTGCTTTACTATTTTGATCTGTTCTGCCCAGGGCCAGGGGCATCATTTGGGGTCTCAGGGGATGGCAATTGCCACCCCCTAGTGTTTGCATTTAACCCCAGTTATTTTACCGGTATGTAGCCTTACCTAACCTTTTTTTATTTTATTTTTTAGATTAATCTGGTTTAAAGTAAAAGTATCAATACTGCAAATACTCAGTCCGGAATTCAAAATGTACTTCAAAAAGTACAATAGTATTGGCATCAAAATATGTACTTTAAAGTACCAAAAACAATAGTAGTCAATGTCACATTTCAAGTTTTCAAAAGCTTAAAAAACGATATACAACATATACAAGCCCTAGAAGCGGCTATTTCCAAAAGGCCGAAATGTGTAGAATATACGGTAATATATGGTGGTTAATATATGTTTTTTGTAATAATAGTAATCAAAATCTATAAAGTGCATTTACCTTTATCGCTTTACAATGATTGTGCATTACATTCACCCACACATTCATACACCGATGGCGGAGGAAACCATGAAAGGCACCAACCTGCTCATCGGGAGCAATTAGGGGTTCAGCAGCTTGCTCAAGGACACTTGGACACTGACTCTGGCGGAGATGGAGCTGAGTGCATCTCAATGCAGGCCCATTCATCTACATGTGACACGTGTTTACTTGTCTTGCATTAATTAATGCATTATTTAGCCGCTTTCAAACTCATCTTTTTTTGGGGGGGGCATGTCATTCTACAAGCTTGTCGACTGGCTATTTCAGGAAGAAAAAAAAAAGGGCTCAACGTAAATGGTCACTTATTTTTGCAACCTTCTAGTTTTAACTGAAATGACACCTTCTGCTCCATCATGTACTGTTGTGTTCCATTGTGTTTGAGATAGTAAAGATTAAGAAAAGTATAACTTACGACAAGAATCCTGTATTGTTTCACGGTTGGACTGCCCTGCATGGTCTAAAATTGGAGCATTGACCTTCTCCATCAGGGTTCAGCTAAACTGGAGAAAGCAGAGATCCTCCAGATGACTGTGGATCATCTGAAGATGCTGCAGGCAACAGGAGGCAAAGGTAACCTCACAATGGATCCCCATGTCATTCACAACTGTGATGCACAAAGTGTTTCCAGTTGTTGCTTTTTTTTGTTCTATGGCACATCTGTAGTGCCAAGTAGCTCTGCCTGAAGCTCAGAAGCCTAATATCTCCCCTGGAAGGACTCCCTTGATCTTGACCTGAGTGGTAGATGTTTGGCATTAACACCAGAACTCCCAAAAGCGTAATCTGTACCCTGACCAATGGGAGATTCCCTCTTAGCTAACAGTATATTTTTGGGTTCAAATCTACACACATACAGTATATACAGGTGGTATGTAGTATTTTATAATAGAACTGTTCAGTTGCATATCACTTGTTTATAACCAGCCATTCAACTAGAGTACTAGACAGTCACTGTGACAGGCGTCCATATACAGAAGTCCAAGGACGTTTCAGAAATTAATTTACTCACCGAAGTAATCCAGTTGCTCATAAACAGCTAATCAGTCGAATAACAACTGGTCAGTTTATAAGCCAGGCAGTAAAATTGTATATACTTTGTCGTACAACACAGTGAAAATAGCCAATCTACAAACTCACAACACATCTATTTTTTTCTTTTAATTTCATCTATAATGACATGCCCAAAACAGGGAGGCCAGGGTTAATATAATGTTGTGAACTCGTCAGCTGGTAAGTCAAACAGCCAGCCAGGCAGTAAGTGGAGTGTCTGCCATTGTTGATTTCTTCGACTAATACTATGACAAAAAATGTTCATCGACTACCAAGTCATTTTACACTTTTACGCATGCTGAAAATAGCAGATCTACAAGCTCGCAACACATTGTGAGCTTGTAGATCGGCTATTTTTCAGCAAGTGTAAAATCAGCCATTACAACGGAATCGCCGAAGGCCCACCAAAATACATTTTAGTCAACTAAATCAACAGTCGACTAAAATCTTATGATATTTAGTTGATAAAAACTAGACTATCACTAAAACATTTCAGGTGACTATTCAAGAGACTATGACTAAAACTAAAATCAAAATCTGCTGTCAAAATCAACACTGGTGTCTGCAGTATATAGCTTGAAGCAGAGGGAGATCAGGCAGTAGGATCAACCTCTAACAGTGTGTGCCTGTGTGGGGCTGCAGGGTCCATGGGAAAACACTGCCAGGATAAAAGCACCACTTGACCCTGAGCCACTGTGTTTGCTTTCATAGAGGCAGCAGGGAGGAGGGAGAGGGAGGAGAGAGCAAGAGGAGGAGGGGGGGCTATTCAAAGGCCAGACTTCTTCAGCACTGTTTGTTTGGGTTAACCACCGGAGCCGTGTAAGAAGTGTTGCACAGGGGAGAATGAACAAACATACAAACAAGTCCACTCTCTACGGGTGATAGAGCTGGGGAAAGCTAGAGTGGAGAGCAGAGGGGTGGCAGGGTCAAACAAGTGGCTATGAATTGTGTCAATTCATAGCCACTTGTCGGCTATGTCGGGAAGAAACCACTTAACTCAGAAATTAAAAATATATTATTTTCAGGAACCTTATATTTTCAAAACAAAGCAAAGCTTGATCAAAGTTGGTGTTGTGACTTTATATATTGTCAATTACTTGCATGAGAGGGGGAGAGGTGGTGGAGTTAGCAGACAGTTTGAGGGTCCAATGGAGTTAAGAGGTTTTGTCCAAAGCGTTTTTTACTACTTTCCATTGGTTCAATATTTTCGAAACAACACACAGACGTAAAGGGTGTTCAATAGCACTGATTTATGCAAAAACGGACTCAACCCTGACCTTCCAGTCTCAGAGGGGACACTCTAACCACAAGGTCACCAAGCTGGCAATGTTACTGAGTGACATTAACTGGGTCAAAAATACCGTGATATCAAACGGAAAAGGCAACTGCATCACAAAACGAAATTATTCTGTACAATATTATCATTTCATGAACAGTTCATCTTAGACGTGTGCACACAGCAGCAGGAATACTAACAGCATGGCGCTACAGATGTGGAGACTTCCACCATAACGGTTTCCGTTTGTTGCGTCTCCGCTCCTTCCCCCAGGTTATTTCGACGCTCACGCCCTGGCGCTGGACTTCCTGTCTCTGGGTTTCAAGGAGTGTCTGGGCGAGGTGTCCCGCTACCTGAGCACTGTGGAGAGCTTGGACCCCAGCGACCCTCTCCCCGCCCGCCTCCTGTCCCACCTGGCCTCCTGCGCCTCCCAGCGCGACACAGCCGCCGCTCTGTCCTCCTCCATGGTGGCGTCGGCGGCGGCCCACCAAGGCCACCTGTTCCACGGGGGGCACCACCTTCACCCCCACCAACAGCCTCCGCCGGTGGGGGTGGCGCTTCATTCCTTCCACCACCCCGCCTCCTCCCACCACCAGCACTGGGCGGCCGCGGTCGCCACAGCGGCTGCAGCCGCAGCAGCGACCTTTCACCCCCTGCCGGCGTTCGGACTGAGCGCGCTCGTGCCCGTTTCGCACGAGGGCGGAGGTGGGGGGAGCGGGGGTGGTGGCGGCACCGCCCAGAGGTTGGCGGAGGTATCGCAGCGGAGCACCGGCGGCGACAACAGCGCTGCGGGAAGAGGGACGCATCTCTGTGCCTCGTTTTCCTCCCACGTTGCAGACTCCTCGTCCTCCAACACCACCAACACCCCGACCTCTTCCTCCTCCTCGCCCCCCATGCCCTCCTCGAGCGCTCTCAGAGCGCAGCCGCCCCTCTCCGCGTCGCTCCTCTCCCTCTCAGCGTCCTTCCCCTCCGTGGCGTTCTCCGGGGGGTTCCCTCCTTCCCTCCTCCACCACCACCACCCCTCCCTCGCTCCCTCTTCCTCCTCCTCCGCAGCCAGTCCTCCCATCTCCTCCTCTTCCTCCCTCACTCCTCAGAGCAGCAGCGGCAAGCCGTACAGACCTTGGGGAACCGAAGTCGGAGCGTTTTGACCTATACCAGGATGCCAATGGTTCTCAAGCTTCTTTTCATTTCACGGACCCCCTCATGATTCTGAGAGGGTACAAAATGGAACCAAATTGGATCCGTAAGGGCCTATCCGTTCGTACGCTCTCAGGGTTATAGACCTGTTAAGGGCGCAGTTGGAACACCCTCAAGGAACACTGAGGGGCCCTGAACCGCACCTTGAGAACCACTAGTGCCACATGCTTTTTTTTACTGGCTGATTAATCAGACTCTCCGACCGCCCCACCTTGCGGTTTCACTGACTGGTTTTTTAACCACTTAAACACAAGCCTCCCTATTCTGGGGCGAACATTCAGTGATAGTAGCAGCTCTACAAGCTCACAACGTGTTTCACTAACTGCTACGTGTTCTGAGCTTGTAGAGCGGTTATTGTCTTCGACGGAGAGATTTGGTGCCGAGGGAATTACTAGCAGACCTATTATAGAGCCCTGGGGGTCTCTGATCAACCAAGTATGTAGGGTTTAAGTGGTTAACCAACTGGCTTTGCGGAATACCTTTATTTGCAAGTTAATGTTTGTTAAGTGGGAGCGTCATCCATTGCTGTGTTTATACTGGATTTAACGGCTGGCCTTTACCAACTAGTTGATTGTTTAACTGGTTAATGTGTGGACAGTGTGCCTTTTAACATTTGAGGTGAGCGTGTGTCAAATGACTGTATTTTTAACCAACAGTTTTCTGCCTGCTGATTTATTTTTTGTATTTTTTTTAATTATCATTGACTGGTGTTGCTGAGCTTTTGTTGATACTGGCCAGATAATGGAATAATAATGCTCATTTATTTTCACATGCTTTCTTGTTGTTCCTAATTTTTATACCCGACACTTTCACGTGTACCAAGTGAAATCAAGGTGCATCTTTCCAAAACGAGATATCCAACAAAAAAACAACCAACAACAAAAATCACACCCGTGTTCTACTCGTACTGTACTGTACTCTGTAGTGTACTCACTGTAATGTACTATACTGGGTAGTGTACTGTACTGTTCCTATACTGTACTCTGTACTGTATTTGTACTGTTCGCATACTGTACTCTTACTGTATTGCACTCGTACTGCCCTGTACTCTGTACAGTACTCTACTGTACTTTACTGGACTCCGTACTGTGCTCTGTACTGCAGTGTACTGTACTCTGTGCTGTAATGTACTCTGTACTGTACAACTGTTTACTCTCTGTGCTGTACTACTGTGTACTGTACTCTGTACTGTACTCTGCACTGTACTGTTCACACAGCCAGGGCACACAGCGCTACTACAGCTGTCCGTGCTGAAACAGACATAGTAGCCTATACATACACAGGAAAGTAAAACTCTTTTTGGAATAACCTTTAAGTTATTGACTATTTTGAAGAACAAATGAGTACTAACAATTTTGCAAATAAACACATCTTTACAGTTAAGCATTGGAGTTAACGTTTCCTCTCACCCTTCAGGAAACATATACAGTAACATGGTGACAAAGGTTTATAAACCAAAGGTATTAACTGGATAATCATTCAGATTCAATCATTGAAGAATTTCTCTACAAACCATCTGCTAACAAAGGATGGCTGTACATGTTTTAATGTGCTCCGAATCAGAATCAAATCAGTTTGATTTTCTTTTCAGTTTAAATTCACCTAATTCCGACAGAATAATAATTGAAACAGCACTTCAGTTATAACATAATATATATTAACATAAAATAAGTTTCTTAAAAGTTAAGTGATTCTCAAGATGTGTAATCAGGATTACAGAAAAATAGCAACTCCTGTGGAATAAAATGTTATGGTTTGTATATGTTATGTTGGGTCCTCCTCAATTCATGGACAATGTAAACACGTAACTCTCACCCTAAGAACCTGACATGGTCAATGGTAAATGATATGGACAGTAAAGTTACCCCATTTCAAATGTTACACATGTGAATCCGATGACCGATGACAAATGTGTGATTACTCCTTGTCCAGTTTCCCCAAAGCACCTCAGCATCAAGATATGCATATGAATGTATGTGGAAAGTTAGGAAGAGTGCTAAGGAGTCGTCTCAGAGAATTACAGTGCAAAGGTTTCATTGCTGAATAATTGTATCATTCATCTAAAACATTATTTTAGAGGCAGCAGAGCATGCCGCAAACGATCTTAATAAGCAGTGGTTTTCAACCCTTTTCATATCAAGGTCCATTATTTATTCGGAATTTGAGCCACGGAGGCACGGACCATGAGATTTAGACTCTCAGACCCAAAACTAAAGAATATCTTGATATCGTTGGATTAGATTTTGTCCACAATTCCATGCACCATAGGAGAGATAACAGGCAAATGACAAACGTTAATCAAAATCAAAATATCAATTCTTCTACATTCGCCAATTGTGTAGACTTCTTGTAAATTAAGTAATGCAGATGTTTTGGTTTCATTTTACACACTCAAGAGTTAAAGATCTAATAAGGGTCCTTTTGGTTACCAACTCTCCCATCATTTAGCTGGGGACCACCTGGAACCGCCTTAAGGACCACTGATGGTCCCCAGACCCCTGGTTGAAAACCACTGATCTAGGAAAAGTTCTGCTGTGTGATGTGTTGTAATAATGGACCTGGCTGTATGCATTGGGATGCGTTGACTTCTGCAACAGCTTAATAACAAACACACCAAAACGTTGACTACAGGATTTGCAACCCAATAAAGATTTATTTTTCAATATCTGTGCAGCGTGTATGTGGGGGTACGTGTGCCGTGGTGTAGTGCCCATTCAAGCTCTGCGGCCCCTACACACGATTCTCACATCTCGTTTTGTGCGACAGGTTATAAATCTGGAAAATCATGCTCCTTTCCTCATGATTTAAAAACCTTCCACAGATAATCACACAGCTATTCCAAAACGTTCACAATATTGTTCTACAATTGCCTCTAGAGATTTGCACTGCAGATATGTAACATTTCAGTTAGAAACTTAAAAATGAACATTTGACGATTACACAATTTATATATCCAACTAAAGTAAGTATATAAATATACCATGTATTATGAAGGTCATAAAGTAATAAAGTTCTAATATTAAGTCACCAGCCATTACTAACAAACCTAAAAAAAACTCAAGTAATCCCTGAATTAAACAAGCTGTAGCTCTCATAGGAACACACTTTCTGTGGCTCTTTTTGGTGGATTCTGTACTTGTGATTTACAGGCTCAGGAACACCGTCATGCTGTTAAAATCCACGAGGTAAAAGAAAAAAAAGGCATCATTTCCAACTGAATGGGGGATTAAAGTGAGGGGAGCGGGCCCTCTAGGCCCCATGATGACAGCCCTGGGAAAAGGCTCCGCGGGTTGTAAATCCACCCTGGTCAGCCGACGGACAGGGTTCTCACGCAGCCTCTCTGCTTTGAAGTGACCGGCGGTAAATTACGGCGCGCCCGTGACCCGGGGTGACACCGCTTTTTGGTCAATGCAGTCAATGCAAACAAGGCACCGCTGGAACAGTGGTTCTCAAAGTGGGCCCCCCCCCCAACAGGCCTGGAGGGGGTTCCAGGGGGTCCCCCAGCAAAATGAGTTCATATATATAGATAGGATCAAAAATCAGTTAACCACTTGAACCCCATTTTATACTTTGGCTAGTTTATAGATCAGTTATTTTCCAAATTTTTTGAACATTAGTATAATTTATTCATAATTTGAAAGATTTTTAACAACAGAACTTCTCTTATGGCAGTCTCTGGCATATCTCTAAAGATGTTGCAGTCAATGGAAGAAAAAAAAAGAGGAAAAGAAAAGGCACCGCTGAAAGATTAGAGAAGTAAATGTTCACAACCAGTGGTGGACAAAGTATTCAACCGCCGGACTTTCAGTCAAAGTATAAATACTCCTACTACAAGTAAAAGTTACTGTCAAATTTGTACTTTAGTTATAGTATGCTGGAGTACTTGCTTTAAAAATAAGATAATTATAATAATCACACCCATGTGAAGTGAGGGGCGCTCTTATCATCGTACATCATCACAATCGGGCCAACATTCGGGCCTCATTTTTCTGTCCTCACTTTTCATCCTCAATATGTACTTTACTCAGCCAATCAAATCATCGCTATGGGGGTGCTCAGCCAGAAAGCCAATCAAATCATCGCTATTACACAATAATTTACCACACACACAAAGCTGGGCATAGGAGGGGCTAGCACCCCTCAAAAGGTGTACTTCACCACCTTTCACAGCCCATTGACAGCCACACAAAGTAGATCAGAAAGTGAACCTCGACAGAGACATGGGTGGGTTGGCTGCTAAAACAACCACTTAAACCTTAAGAGACTGCAGGGCTCTGTTCTCTCTCTATACGAAATATATTTGCATATCTACAAGCTCAAAGAGCTTGTACATGCAATGTTTGTCCCATAAACAAGAGAAATTGGAAGTGATGATGGCACAATTGAAACGGTAACACTGTAAAATGTACGCTAATAAATGGGTACTCTCTACTGAAAGTGTGTAGGTGAAACAATATAAGGTTTAACCCCCAAAAAATTGATACAAAAGGTTTTTCAATGGATTCTGGTAGGGCATACTAAAAGACTACCAAAATCTACTCTCCAGAAAGCCGTCATTTTCAAGATTGCGTCCCAGACAGTTTAAAATGGCCATATATCAAATGGGAAAACATCTTCAAAGTATTTTTCAACTTATTCTAGTACCTCTGGACATGCTTAAGAACATACTACAAATTTAGGAAAATATACCTTTGGGATGACGAGATGACGTTAAAAATGGCAGGCTTATAAACAGCTATACTGTATATCTCAATTGAAAAGAAATGATACAAAAGGTTTTTCACTTGATTCTTGTACCTGTAGACATGCTTATGAACATACAAAAGATTTAGGAAAATACACCTTCCGGAAAGGCTTCATTTTCAAGATGCCGTTCAAAATGGAAGCTGGCACTTTTCAATTTTTTGGGGGTTAAGGGATATTTCTTCCTAAATTGACTCACCTAGTGGTTTATTACAGAGCTCGAGGCTTGGAGACCCCTGTTACTGAAAATCACACCTGTGTGAACTGAGTGGTGCAACTCCCCCCCCCCCCCCCCCCCCTCTCTGTCTCTGTTTCTGGCACAACAGCGCCACCTTTGCCCCTACTGGTACTCATAGTCACATAGGCACATAGTCACAGTCACATAGGTAGGTGTCACATAGGTAGGTTAACACGGACATTGCTGTTCAAAAAACTCTTTAAAGGTTTCAATGACATTCATTTTCATTTATTTTTATTTTATGACCTCAATTTCACCCACTCAGCCTGAACTTTGAACATTCAGTGGATTTTCTGTGGTCTGGGGTTTTCTCTGTGTTCTGAAGCCTTTAGAGCTGCAATGAAAACAGGCAAAATCCCTCAACAGCGACATATGCTGGCAAATTGTTATGTAATTTATGGGATTTGTGGACGCTTACCTCACAGGCAAATCAGAGCACTTGTTTGAGCCAGAAAACCCCAGACCACAGAAAATCTACTGAATGTTAAAAGTTCAGGTTTTTTGGGTGCAATTGAGCTCAGAAAACCTAAAAATAAAAAATAAAAATTACAAAAACCTTTTTTGTGTCACGATCCCTATAACAATTATTACTCAAATCAGAATATAGTGCTTCGACTCCCCATCAAAAAAGTTTTGTTTGAACCAAACAAATCCCTTAACCTATCGTTTCTCATTGAAACATGAATTTTATTGTAGGCCTATAAAAAGCAAGTACATCAGGATTTGTAATAATAATTAAAGAGGATAGTATTGCAGATGTGGCTTGTACCATTCTGATGAACGCTTTGCCACACTGTCCTAGACCGATAAAACCACTCCAGAGTCTGGAACTATATACCTCCCGAAATAAGAGAACAGAAGCCGTCACCTGTTCGTAATTTCCGTTAAAAATATATTTTAAAATATCTTTAAATGTGATTTTAGAATTTCCTTTTCTGATAAGCAGCAAGCTATATATATATATATATATATATATATAAATATATATATATATATATATATATAGGTTGTCCTGATCGGATCGGGAGATCGGAAATATATATATATATATTATTTTTTTTCCAGAGCTTCCATGCTCCAGATTGTGTGACGGAAGCATTTTGAATTGTGGGAGGCAACAGTCTGGTTCGCCAGACTACGCAGTAGTACCTGTGTGCAAAGAGTAAGAGGGTTTTGTTAAAAGATACTTTCAAATGTGTAAATCAAGTTCTCGTCTGTCTGTTCTGATCCCAAGGTACAACATCCCCAGTGTTAATTTAACAATCTGTGTCGCTTTAGCTTTTAACCACTTTAAACACTGTGGATGTGACATCAATAGTGTAACCAAATGGACCCGGGTTTCAACAGAGCGTGGTTGTGTGGGGCACTCCTTTCACAGATCACAGATATGACACCTTTGACCAAACAAAAGTTTTCAGTCGTGAGAAGGTTTTTTTTTCTTTCCTTTCTTTTTTGCTTTATTCCCTGGATATCTCCTCCTCACCATGAGTTAGAACCATGTCCATATCTATGATGTTATGGAGACCATGTTATTTGGACTCAGAATCTCTATCCAGTAGCCATCGGGGTCCTGTATGAAGGCCAGTCCGGTCATCTTACCTGTGCATAGTGGAGAGACAAGAATTAAAACAGTTTGTACTCTACATGGGGTTCTCAATGTCTTTGGCTGGGGACCCCCTTGAAATGCTTTGGCCATGTCTCACTCTTTCTCTCTGGTTAACCTAGAGCTCCACCTGCTGGGGTATAGTATGTACAACAATTTTTGTGAAAGAGAAAAAAACTGGAAGTACACCTCAGGGCACAGGTCTCCACCAGGATTGATATTTAGATACAATCTGAAGGACTAATATAAAAAAAGAGTGTTGCACATAAATGGGCCTCCTGGTGGCGCTCGAAAAGAGAAAGGCTGATTTGAAAAATGTCAATTGGCATTGCTTCCTCAGCCTAGTAGTGGGAATATGAGTGCACAGGGTTGCACTGCACTCGGGCCCTGCGTTCTTCATGATTTGCAGAATTTTGTACAAAACGGGCCACTCCTGAAAAACTTTGGATGGCAATCTTAGAACAATAAGTGTACAATCTGAGAAATCCAACAGACTCGTCTTGTTCACATGACTAGAGAGATCATGTTTACCAATTTGTGATTTGAGATTTGGATGAAATCTGTGCATGTGTTTTGCAGAAATCTGCCTCATGGTGGCGCTATAACCAGCAGATGTGGAGGGATTTTTTTTCCATGGCCTCTAGGGAGTGCGCATACAAAGTTGTACACAGATCGATGGGGTTATAGGTAAAAACAGGAATTGGCCTGTTATAGCGCCACCATAAGGCTGATTTGGAAAAAATTAAGTGGCATGTCGTCCTCGGCCTAGTGGAAATGTGCGTGTATAATTTCACGGAAATTGCACACTGTGTGTGATTTGTGTAATTTTGTTCTTTGGAAGCCAATCTTAGCCAATCAGGATGGAATATAGGAAATGGTGCAGATCCGCGTTGATCACATGACTATGGAGATAGATAGAACGGAGTTGTCGCAACTCTCTCATCTAAACGGCGCTGCCTCCGACAGAAAGACAGGGGAACATTTTTGAGCATGACAAGCAACTAGACCCGATTGAATGGGAAACACATCGTGTGTAACAAACGCCGACACTGTTGTATGTTGTGCGTTGTGGACCGGTGTAGGGATGTCGGTAACGGTTCATTTCCCAGCCGGGTAGCCGATGGCATTATCCGGTTAATTAACAGTTGTTGATTTATAGGCTACCCCAAATGTAATATGCAATTTTAGGCATGTGTGCAACATGACGACTGTTTTAAAGTATTGTACAGTGACAACTAGGCTACAGTCTCTGTAATGTTTATGTTGTACTATTACTAAAAACGATCTAAAATAAAGGGATTTAAGATCAGAACCAGTGCCACCAAACACATTAAAATGCCCCCCCCAGAAATGTGCCAAAGCCAACTGCAGGGCATTGGGGGCAACAGAGTATATTAGCAAACCCATTTTCTAAACCTAAACCAACCTAAACCAACAACATAACAATTTATTAACAACAATTTATTAAACAATTTATTAACAGTTAAAATAATATGAAATATGTAGAGCATTCTTTTTATTCTAATTTATTTTGCTAGCTTTAGTTATAATAAAAATGTCTTCTTCCGTTTTCTACATGAATATAACCACATTATAACCATATAAAATGAAATGAGTTAAATGCTGCAATTTGTAAAAAAAATGGCAAAATATGACTCCTAACGTCGTTGAAGTGGGACTCATAAAATCTCCCTGGGACTCATCTAAAAGACCACCCCTGCATCCCGGGACTCATTACATTGAAAACCTATTTACATCACTGGTCACTACTACAACCACGAGAAGTCAGCTAAGCTATTTGTGCTAATAACGCAAATGATAGGACGTTTTTTGAGCAGTGTTCGAACAGTGCGGGCATCACGCTGTGTGTCAGTGCAATGGACATGATATGCAAAGTACTTCTCAGCTCAGATGGCATTCTCTGTGGATAGACACAGCCCCTAATATATGATTCATTGTACAGTATGTCTTAAAGTGAAACACCAACCATCATCAGGTTTCTTGACAAACGTCACTCCTTGTTCTTCAAATAATTTGCAGGCAGCATAAACATCAGGGACAGCTATGCCAATATGACCTTTAAAAACAAGCAAAAGACAGTAAGGCAGTGTTAGGGCCGATTCATACTCCTATTTTAGAGCCGAATAAAAGTCGGTTCGGCGCTGTAGAGCCTACAATGTGACGTCATTTGAGGTTCGGGGGGCGGGTACCGTCCTAAAGTCGGCTCTTCGGTGCTACTGAAATCATTTCGGCACTACAGCGCCGAAACAGCGGTAAAATAAGAGTATGAATCGGCCCTTAGGCTGCCTGAACCAACACAGTCTGTATATTCTTGCACACATGAGATTGTTTTCTCTGTTCAAGTACAGTTCAGTTATTTAATTTATTTCAATTCTTTCACTTCACTTGATGCACTTAATCCTCGTTTAAATTAGGACATTGACTTCATGTGCATTTCCATTTATTTTCCTTTTCCAGCAGAGCCTACATTTGATTGTCATTATTTATTTATTTATTATTAACTATTTCTTGTGGGTTCTTTTTTTAACACATGTAGAGTCACTGTTAAAAGTACAGTTCAGTTATGTTCAAGGCATTCAAGGTCGCACTAAAATAATGATGAAAATATATATGTTGCAGGAAATGTAAATTGCAAAAGAATGAATCAGAGATGGTGACATATGGGCCTATCTCTTAAACCCAGTCCACACCAATGATCCACAATGCAAGAAGTTGCTGCAACTGCAAAAACTTGCAACAGAATCCCAAAACTGCACAGACCTCTGCAAGTGGTTGCAAGTTGAAACTTGCTGCGTTGTGAATCACTGGTGTGGACTGGGCTTTACATTTAACAATTCTGTGACACTTGGCATATTAAAATGACTGCTTCAGTGAGTTTGATTTAGCCTGAGATTGACCAAAACTAAAAACTGAAAGGGAGTGATTCAATGTCTCCTCACAATAAGAGGGGTATGTTTATGTTTAGTGCCACTATCCATCTATAAATGCAGCATGTCTCTGTACGTTTGTACGGTTGTAATCCACGTAACTCGGGAACCGTTCTCCCCACCGACTTCAAATTCGATACACGTGTTCCACACTTTGAACCCCACAGGGAGTGCACAGTGCAGTGCCCAGTGTCGAGTCGGTCGAGACCCACGGTTGTCCAGAACCGCCACAAAAGGCCTCTGGACCTGATCACCCCTCTATCTCCATATATGGAGCTGGCCTGTTCTAACATCACAACACTTCATATTTGGGCATGCCTGACAAAGAACTCCATATAGGAATAAAGGGACACAGAGAGACAGATACAGAAATCTCCATATATGCTATATGGGCATAAAAGGGAGACAGATATAATAACTGGGTGGGAATGCATTTCCAACTTGCATCATTCTAAGTAGGCCAGTGCCCAATGGGCACCGCTCTAGTAATACTAAATACAGTATTAATCTATATCTACATATGCACAGAATCTCTGTGTCTGTCTGTGTTGACACCAAATATCTTGAGAACCGTCCGACCAATCGACTTCAAACTTGCCATGCGTATCGCAGAATGGGATCATAGGGTCGGTCGGTTCATAAGTCTTTCTTTTAATCCATGTTAGGAATAAGGTTAGATTTAACCGTTTAAGCATAGTTTAACTCATACATAGCTAAATGGCAGTAGCAATAGTTCAGCACAGGCTAACATAGATTTGTTCTATGTTTTTAGAAAGAGAGTTTTAAGATTAAAAAACGTATTTGTCAAAAACGTATTTGGCCTAGAATGAGTTTTCTTTTGTTTGTTTTTGTGGCATTCGCCTTTATTCTATATTTTTTATAGAGAGACAGTAGGCTGACAGGAAATGGGGGAGAGAGATGGGGGGGGGGGAAGGTGACATCAGAGGCGTATCTACAATAAGGCGAGGGCAGGCGTCCGCCTGTCCAAATCCATTTCTGGCCTGGCCAAAATCCATACAATGAGAAAAAAAGACAAAAACAAGACCTGAGAACTATTAATGGACAGCTGGTTGGCCGTTGCGGTAGAGCGCGACCCTCAATCACCCATTGGAATGCAAATGCATGCCTTTCAGCCTTTGTATCCTACTCGTCTGGCAGGTATATCTCTTTGAAAACCTTTAGTGCTACGATTGTGCGCGGGAGACGACAATTAACACATGATCTTGCCTGCCCAAAACGTAATTCCTGGATACGCCACTGGGTGACATGCAGTAAAGGCCGTCGGGATCGGGAGTCGAGCCCGCGGCACACTGCCAGCCTTGGGATACCGGCCAAGGTGCCTGGACCGCTGAGCCACGGCCCAGGCCGGCCTAGAATGAGTTTTAAATAGGTTATGTTTAGGAATACCAGGCTGAGCAGTTCCGCCGGCTGTACGCCTGGGGCGACTGTGTTTTAAGGTGAGCATTCCAGTATTCCTACAGTATAACCAGTCCAGCTTGGCTCACCAGTATTATGTCTTCTGAACATGGTTACAACACTAGAGGGGCAGCTTCTGGTATCATACTACTCCTAGCACCAATGCCATGCCTGAAAACATCTCATCTACAATTCTTAACAAAAGTACTCAATAATAAATACATAGAGATATCTTACCACGGTCATTTGTATATGTTATTTGTCTGGACTTTTTGATTTGATTCATAAGGTTGATTTGTCTTTTTGTTTATGGGTTACGGGTTGGTTTATTACAAACATTATCAACGTGGCTATGATTCAGGACGCTTATCTGCTTAATGTTTTTTATATTAACGTCATAAAAGCATGTAAGTATGCAGACATCTCTGACATTTATAACAAACCAAACCGTTTGAAAATCAGTTGAAAATTGAGCAAGTTATGGTTATTTAAAAAGTACATGCCCATAGACACAATGTTATGCTGCCCCTCGGTGAGATGACCGCCGCGTATCGACGTCGCTCTCCATTGGCCTGCAGCGCGGGTGAGCCATCTAGCCTTTCTTATATATATATTTATGGGTATCACCGGGCCTACATTTATGAATTATCAGGATCTCCGGGTCATTTTATGACGTAGACGTGTAGTATGAGCGAGGAGGTGCAATCATAACATTAACATGGCAATAGAAGAGGTGGACAAAGACTGGTAGCTTGAATGTACTCTTACCAAATCCTCTTGGCTCCGAGTTTCCGTTGTGGTAAGACAGACTTTCATCTGCCTCTGAACCCCAGTTACTGAAAGAGACAGACAGACAGACAGACAGACAGACAGACATTTAAAAATCAAGTTCATTGAAGGTGTCCACAGTAATGTGGTCCACATAGAGCATGGCCTGTGTCTAGATCCAGTTGGGATGGATTGCATTTTGCAGCTGGCATCATATCAGAATAAGTTTCATCAACATGCATTTCCGCTTTTCAATTGTAACCGGAATATCTACAGTGTGGAACACAATGTCAATCGCATTAAAAAGATAAAATATATAAAATACACAAAGAGAAATGTTGAGAATTTCAGAACACTTCGCTTAAAGGATCACTTCACCACTTTTCAACTTATCATCATATAATTGTTCCTCACTAATGTTCACGATAAAATACCACAATTTTTTTCTACTCTGTCTGTGTCTCATAGGAGGGCTGTGGGCAGTTCAGAAACCCATCCACCAGTGACATCATCGTTAGGCAGATTTTCTTTTAAACAATTTAGATATTTATTATAGTGAGAACGATGGCTTCCATTATCGCATTGCAACGTTTCAGGAATAGAAAGCCTGCAGTTTCTATTAGCTTGGATTCCCCATTGATGATGACAGTTTCTGAACTGCCCACACCCCTCCTATGAGACACAGACTGAGTACAAATAATCACACCCGTATGAACTGAGTGGTGCAATTCCATGTGGGGGTCCCTGGAACTTCCACACCCACAGGAACGCGCCCAGGGTGGAAAGCGTCATCATCGTACATGATGGACAGCTAAGATGGTGTGTGTGTGTGTGTGTGCAACAGTGACACTTGGTGGTGAAAACCAACCAAACGCTATTTTCGTGCTCGGACGGACCCAGGGACCCACACATAGCTCCGCAATGTGGTTGCACTCAAAAATAGTGGACATTAGTGGACATTAGTGAGGACCAATTATATGAAGGTAGGTTGAAAAGTAGTGAAGTGGTCTTTTAAGCAAATGCAAGAAGAGTCATGCTGCAAAACTGCATGCCCGGGGATTGGCCGCAAATTATATTGTAAACAAATCTGAAAGGAAACACAGAAATACTTAAAAAGCAATCACAACACAATGGAGGTCCCCTAAAGTGCAGACAACATTTACACACAAACTACATTTTTACTGATGTGGACACAAATCCCTGACCACCCGTTAGCGGATCCTAAAAGTGTTTTTTCTCTGCTGTTGGGAAGAAACCAACTAACTCCAAAATGTTCATTTTTCAGGAAATTAAGAAAACCTTATATTTTTTAAACAAAACAATACTTCCTCAAAGTTAGTGTTGTGAAGTTATATATTGTCAGACAGTTTGAGGGTCCAGTGGAGTTAAGAGGTTTTGTCCAAAGCGTTGTTTTTTTTACTACTGGTACTTTCCATTGGTCAAAACCACACACACACACACACACACACACACACACACACACACACACACACACACACACACACACACACACACACACACACACACACACACACACACACACACACACACACACACACACACACACACACACACACACACACACACACACACACACACACACACACAGGGTATTCAATAGCACTGAGTTACACATTGGTATATCATTGGTGCGGTTTAGACCTAAAACTATGACAACATTCTTTTCAATGTTTAAACATACTGCCATTGTATGCCACATACTAACACTGCCACATACTAACATTGGATTCATTGCAAACGGACAACGAGCCCAACTCGTTTGTGATGTTTTTTTTAAACCTTATAACCATACCTAATACCATGGCAAAAATCTATAACTTGTCACCAAGTGCACAATCTTGTTGATTTTGGACAAATTGCTCCCCAGCTAGTGTGAGTTCTATGGCTAGAAGGTTGTGCTGTGCTTACTGTTTGAGTTCTATGGCTAGAAGGTTGTGCTGTGCTTACTGTTTGAGTTCTATGGCTAGAAGGTTGTGCTGTGCTTACTGTGTGAGTTCTATGGTGGCTCGCCGGGAGAATGTCCAGGCCGTCCTATCCTTCACGTCCACAGGGATCTCCGACTTGTCCTCGTAGCCCAGGAAGTAGAGGGAGAAACGCATCGATGTGAAATCTATTTTCTGCAGCAGCCTGTGGTTATATCACAATATGTTCTTTATTGTACTGGTGACTTGGTTACTATTATTGCTACTAAAATATGGACAAAATCAAATATCACAATATTTCCCACTGAGCCTTTTTCAGGCTATTAAGACATAAGACATACAATGAAAGTTTTTTTTGCCGGTCTAGGCTTAGATTAGACGTTGAAACATCGTTTCAACAGCTATATAATATATATAGATTTATTTTACGTCCGGATACTCTGTCCAGGACAGGCTTCAGATGTGCCTCCTCAGGAGACTTGGCTCAGATAGGCGTTAAAATAAAAATTGTCAATATATAGGACGTTTAAAAAACAGCTAATCAACGTCTAAGCTGAGCCTAGACGACTAAAAAACGTTCACTTGTAGACCAGTTATAACACGGTTTTAGACGGAAGTCTAATAGCCGACTATTGCTCAAGTGGGTGGTGTCCAAACACCTCGATATGGACAGTGTTTTCTTCACCTTTATTTTTCAAACAATGACAATAGAAGATACATAAGCTCACAACAGGTGTGTAGATTGGCTCATCTGCAGAGCAGATGAAGCCATTGTAAAGTAGCCTACTGTCACTCAAATGTATTCTGATGGAATGACTACGACAGGTCTGTGGTTATGATAGAGTTGTGTACATTATTTCAAAGCCAGCCTGAGCCCGACACACTCACGTCTTGCCCAAGATGCGCGTGTAGAAATCTAGAGATTTAACAGGGTCTTTCACTCACGTCATGCCCAAGATGCGCGTGTAGAAATCTAGAGATTTAACGGGGTCTTTCACTCACGTCATGCCCAAGATGCGCGTGTAGAAATCTAGAGATTTAACGGGGTCTTTCACTCTTAGCATTGTCTGCTGCATCATGTAGTCCTACAAAAAAGGAGAAGGGAGAAATATTACATAAAACAGTGGTTCTGTAAGTGGGGGTCCCCAGCAAAGTTTGATTGATTTTTTTATTTCACAGTATGTAGAATGGGTACATTTCAAACGAAAGCACAAGTCAATACAAAAACTGCTACCATGAAAAGCACTAAGATCACATCAGGATCCACCAAGTGAGGAACAGTTCAACTACAAGTGCACAAAACGTGTGTGCGCTTGTAGATTTTCGCTATTTGATTGAACATTTTTCAGCAGCTAGAAAGTAACCCAACGAGGGAATGCCCTCCCCACCTACAGTATTGGACTGTTGAAGAACTCTCTACTTAATCTAACAACTAAGATCCTGTCATATTGGGGTCCCTGGAGACAAAATATTTGGCTGGTGTAAAAACTAGAACACACACACACACACACACACACACACACACACACACACACACACACACACACACACACACACACACACACACACACACACACACACACACACACACACACACACACACACACACACACACACACACACACACACACACACACACACACACACACACACACACACACACACACACACACACACACACACACACACACACACACACACACCTTGATAATGTGACACCAGAGATCATGTGGAACCAATTTGTGCGAGCACACACACACACACACACACACACACACACACACACACACACACACACACACCTTGAGAATGTGACACCAGAGATCATGTGGAACCAATTTGTGCGAGTTTAAAACTCACAAATTGAGTAATACTCAGGAATGATAGTGATTGAAGGCTATTCTCTTATTAGCCACTAGAGGGTAGAATTTGACTAGAGATGACTTGCTAGGCGGACACAATGTGCTCTTTCTATCCATTTCATTCATAGTTTTACGTTTTGTATTAGTTTTAATGTCGTGGTCCCCAGAAGAGTAGATGTTGCCATGTGTAGCAGCTAATGGGGTTCTGAATAAACAATATTACTTTCAGATGTGTGTGGGATTACAACAACAAGATGCAAAGCTAGAGAAGAAGTCTGTTTTGCAGGTTATTAATTTGCTTGCAAAGCCAACGTCAAGTACACCCGACACAATTAACAGTTTTTAGTTTTGATCTTTGTTTTTTAGATGGTTTAGGTCTAAAATATAGTTTGAGATAGATGGGAGAGGCAACACCATAACGATCATGACATGCATGCATTCAGAGCTACATTCCAATGCATTGAATGCAATTCCAGTAGTGACTGAGAAGGTGTTGGCTGAGGACGGAGGCATTACGTTTGAGATCGCAGCTATGGTTCAATAGTAGATGATCAGACCTCCTTGCAGTGTTACTTACCGCGGTCATAGGGTCCCCGTCTTTACAGGCAGAGGCGACAGCTTCATCAGACAGACCTTTATTATTATGATGATCTGCCATGTTGCGTTGGAATGAAATGACGGGCAGCCTGTTGGCTGCTGCTGCGTTCTTCTTGTACTTGTACAACAACACACTAGTACTAGTGACACTGCGGCGGGGGAAGAGGAGGCTTCTGTCAAGTCGAGACAAGAGGAACACACAACGAAACATGTTTGACGACATAACTAACTTTGTGCAGCAGGCAGGCCAGGCCGAGGCCGTGGCGCTGTTGCCACATCTTGCTGTGAGAGAAAAGCAGCTCAGTCAAACTTTCATGCAGTGGTGGTACTTCTTCTCAAACTGTGTGGCTCCCCTGTCCCCACATGTGTTTTGGGGTGACATGACTTTACGACCTTTTTAACACGAAAAAGACAATTTACTGCATCCAAAGTAATCAACAACCTAAATGGCCTCCTATAAAAACTGGTCGGCCAAACATTGGCTAAATTGTCATATAAAATAACGTAAGAGGCCCAATGTTTGACCCCCCCCAAAAAAAGCTATTAAATAAAATGAATAATTAAATTAACTCAACCCACAACTTCCAATATTTAAGCTTATAATAAGCACACTTGGCAACACTGCGCTACAGCTGGACAGAGCTAAATATAAGTCTGATTTGAGTGACAGAGCTCCTAATCTCTATGCGTCACATACACATACACTACACAGTGCTGTAGTTTTTTTTATTTGACTTGATTAGTTAGGTTTCAGATTGATACACAATCATACATTAAAACTACACTAAAACCTTTTCAAGGGAATGCAATTGCAATTTGACTTTAAGTATGACGGTTTCATTCTCATTTATTATGTGGTCTGGTAAGACGACTACTGGCTGACAAGTGGTACTGCAGGAAGGCCAAATATCTACCCAGGCTTTCATTTGAGCAAAACTTGTAGGGCTTGTGTGGGTGGGAGACCCAGCCAGGTTTGAATCCACAGCACCGTCAGGACTTTAGCGAGCAGCTACATGTATAAGAATTAAAGTTATCAAAGTCAATTAGCGCCACCTTTAACCTGCTGCAATATTTAAGCGATGACAATGTGACCTATAGCTAAGCCCCTCCCCAAACTGCTATGGTCCAATCACAGCTAAGCATAACATGGTTTAGAGTAGACAAACCTCTCCAATAGTTTTCCTATGCTAAAACATTGTTTTAAAAAAATAAATGTCATGCCCATATTATTCCAGTGCATATGGCAGGCCTTGTTGACGGATTTGGAAGAGAGTTTGAAGGTCTGGTTCCAAAAAGGTATTTAATGTGTAAAATCCATGATATTTAGTTATTTACATTGGAATGAATGAGCCTGGCTGGGAAGTGTCCAAGTGAGTGTCTAAGTCGGAGAGGCCAGGTCTTAGCTATAGGTCCACATTTTGCTTTGTACTTTAGGAATATATTGCATATAGCCCAGTTAAGATATAGGATTCAGGCATGAAATTACTGAGACAGCCAGGTTTTATTCAGGCAATTATTTTAACAGGACCACTTTTCCTGTGGATTCAATACTGCCTGCATTTATTAGACTAGCAGAAACAATAGGACAGCGATTCTCAACCTTTTCATTTAAATGACCCCCAGTCTGATATCCAATAGGCCACAGACCCATTTGATACCATTAAAAACAAGAATTGACATAAGTCATACTAGTGGGTTGTTGTTGCAACTTGCTGGCTGCAATGCTATCCCATTTGCTGAGGTCAGCTAGAGGCAAAAAGTCTGATTGCCTAGAGACGAGACAGCCAATGAAATAAATTGCCACTACCAACCTGATATAAAGTAGACCAGGCTGCTTCGCAGCTGGTAAAAAAAATAATAATCTGGAACCCACATTCTACAGTATATTGTTTGGGTCCTGGGACCACCAAGGGTCCAAACAGACCACAAATTAGGCCATGGCTAAACCCACAAAAGGCAACAGAACACTTAAATTTAAAAAGAGTCTTGTTTATTTACAAAAACATTTACAAAAACAGTAAAATCTCAAAAAAGAAAAAACAGCGGACTAAACAGTAAAAATCAAAACAGTGGTTGATCTATTTCTTGGAAGGCCGGTTCTCCAGGAGCAGAACCACCAGGCGACGGACGCTGCCGGGCAGCTTGTTGGCGTAGTGGTCCTTAAGGATGGAGGCCAGTCTGCTGCGGAGGCTGCTCAGACAGGGCAGAGAGCCGCAGTCTGGGATGTTGAGCAGCGTGTGGAAGAACTCACACCACAGCTCACTGTGGGGGTTCCTGTGGAAGGGAGACAAAGATGGGTTAACGTCCAACATTTCATACTTTGGAAGTAGTCTAAATTCTCAGTAGTTCACTTTCACGAATAGCAGATGTACCGATCTTGCAGCAAGTTTGTATATCTGCTATTTTTTAATAGCAGATGCAGCGACAATGACAGATGCTCAGCTGGTTTTAACGAGTGAACACTTAAACCACTGAAAACCACTAGATGTGGTAAACTGGACTAATTGGCTCTGTACATTTCTTCTTTTTCCATCTATATACACAAAATCTGTTAGCCAAAAATAACTGATCTAGTAGCTTGTAGATCAGCTATTTTTGCCAAATATCCCCTAGTCAGGGCGGGGTTCAAGTGGTTAAGCTTGAACATGCAGTTAATGCATGTGCTCGATAGAGCAAGAGAACACTTCGAAGAAACATGCAGTATGAGTGAACCATGCAGTACGAGTATGACAAAGTGTTGCTCATAACATGACAAAACGTTGGATAGCAACTTTTTAAAAGATATTGCACCTTACAATATTTAACCCAGTCTGGATGGGAACGTCTGGTGTTTAAAGCATTATGCTACACTTTAGCTATTGAAAAATAGAAGATCTACAAGTTCGTAGCGTGGCACTTGGTGCGCAAAAGATATTTTTGAAAGATTGTGAAAATGTGGTGCACATCTTTGAATATATATTCTTTCAGAGCGAAAGTTTAACTCAAAATCTTTGCTTCTGGGGGTCCCTGGAACTGGAGATGACCTATTGTATCGGCCGATCATTAGAAAAACAATCAGTGATTGGTATCCGTTCCAAAAAACCTGATTGGAGCATCCCTAGCTGGAACAACATATTTTGAGATGGGGTCGGCGGCCAATTACATATAATTCTGGGGCTCCTTGACATGGAATAGTTTGAGAACCACTGATATAGAAACAGAAAACTGTCAGGATTTAGAAGACATTTGTAGACTCTACCTCGGCTCTAAATGGGTTAATACAAGCAGATGAACCATCTCATCAATAGGGATGTCAATAGAAGGAATTGCAACTTAGGTAAACTCACAGTAGTCAGTGTTGAAATCATCAAAAACAATTCTCAAGTGTTTCTTTTGACTGCACTAAAATATTTGATTCAAAGTAAACCACCACATTTACCTCCTAAAGTTCCCGTTTGTCTTCCAAACTCCATCCTCGTTTGTAACCTGCATGTACGTCCCAAAAAGCATGCAGTGGACCGTCCCTGCGATGCCAAAGTAGTCCGTCTGAAACAGGAACACAGTCAGTCTATCAGACCATCATAGGATACAATCATGAAGTAAATCACTCAAAGCCCTACAACAGTACTAGTACAGGAAATCTATGGAAAATACAGGATCAACCTCTAACTAATTGCAAAAAACCCAAACGCAACTGATTTTGCATCTTCAATATATCCTGAACAGAAAAAAGTTGCCTGGAATTGTCTGAGGGGAAAGTGTTGAAAATGGCCTGTACAGTGTGGCCACCATTGACATCCTATTATAAGGCAATATTTTCTAAATTTCCTTATGCTTTAAGTAGCATGTGACATATCAAACTAGGTTGTTGTCATGATGCTGAAGCATAAAAACACTAATTGGGCTAAATTTGGCCATAGCAACTTGCCAAAATGTAATGAGGTCAGCACATTTGGGCAAGTTGCTATGGCCAAATTTAGCCCAATGAGTGTTTTTATGCAAAACTAATGCTTGGAATGGATTCAGCATCATGAAAACCCCCTAGTTTGATATGTCACATGCTACTTAAAGCATAAGGAAATTTAGAAAATATTGCCTTATAATAGGATGTCAATGGTGGCCATACTGTACAGGCCATTTTCAACACTTTCCCCTCAGACAATTCCAGGCAACTTTTTCTGTTATTCAGGATATATTGAAGATGCAAAATCAGTTGAGTTTGGTTTTTTTGCAATTAGTTAGAGGTCAAATGACATTATTACTGGACTATACGTAGCATGAGGAACAGAATAGAACAGCGGGCACCACTTCTCCATTGAACTCTACCCAGTTCTATTCTGTCACCTCAATACTGAATGGTGTGCTTGTTCACTTCATCGCACTACAAATGCCACAACTAGCTGATGTACAAGCTCAATGTGTCAAAAAAAAGAAAAAGAAAACATTAGTCTAGACCAGTGGTTCTCAATGTTTTTGGCTGGGGAAGAACAGTGTTTCTGGGGTCAAGTGAACATGGACGATTACAATGATATTGAAAATAGTGATGCTAATCTGGGGGGGGGGGGGCATAACCAAAATAGGGATGGCAGGTTTGGTTAATATGGTCGGTCGTTATGCCACTGAGCATCTCAGTGCACTGCGTGGAGGTTAAATACCTGATATGTCCATGGTCTGCCACCAAGCATCTCGGTGCACTGGAACCCGGAGGTCATACACTTGGCGGTGAAGGCCGTACCAGGGGGGAAGAGTTCCATGTCAATGCTTTGTCCGAGGTCGATCAGGGACAGGCCATGATTCAAGTTATCCGGCTCAAACGTTGTATTTTTCATAAAGCTAGAACACACAAAAAAAAGACAATGTTCTAGTACTTTATTACATTTAAAAATACATGCAAGAGATGATGCATTCAATGTGGGGTCTTTTGCCAGTATCAGACGGGTTTATACTGTGCTCCAATTAGGTAAATGGTCAATGTAATGACCAGTGTGACCTACCCTCATTAATAGATTGTACAGTATATGCAAAATCCCCACTTCCTTCTAGGTCTGGGCGATGGGGACCAAATACTAGTATCGATATTGTGACAATTTAAAAAAAATAGCAGAAGCTCACAACTTGTGCGTGTTCTGAGGTTGTAGAGCTGCCATTTTTTATCATTGGCAATTATTTTTGAAAGTATAAAATAAGGCATAACTGACACTTATGCCATATCACGATATTAACCCATTGAGAACTACCGATTTTTAGAAGGCAATTGTAGAATGGGCCTCAGGTCTTAAAACGTTTGTGCCATGGAGCCCCAAAATTATATGAATTTGTCAAATAAAAAGTTGTGCCATATATAGAATCTACTATTTATAAAATCTAAAACAACCCAGATGCTTTCGGATTAAGATATTAATATGAAATATGGCCCAACTCACCTCTCTCCTAACAGGAAGTTGTCAGGCTTGATGTCAGCATGGATGATGTGGATTTTGTGTAGCTGTTCCACCATGTGTAGGATGCACATGGTGAGGTACATGACCACCGGCTGGGGCATCAGCTTGTCACCCAGACTTGCACTCTTCTTGTACAAGTTGACCGCATTCTGGGGGACAAAGCGTCGTCAGTCGTGAGATTATGTTTCACTTTCATCCTGAATTGGTGCATGTGATTGACGTAAGTCCAAAACTGTGATTTGTGAAGTGGCGTGAAAGTAGCTTCATAAACAGTACGGCACAATACACATAACTGTGTCGAGGTATCTGGCTGCCCGTGTTGAGGTATCTGGCTGCCCTTGTCGAGATCTGATTCTGTGACACAAGTTGCTTTCACCGTGATAAATGTACTCTATTGCTAGTATGCCCACTTAATACTCTAACTTAGAATGACAAATAAAAACGATTTCAATTAGGTAAAAGATCTGGACTGGGTACATGGAATCCGAAGCTTCAAGTTGTAAAAAACAGGACGTTTACATTTGTATATAAAAATAATGCAGAGGGGGTGCTGTAGCCTGGCGCAGCCACACTTCACCCGCCCCATTGCATAGCCCAGCGCAGTGGTATATTAGTATCGCAACATGAGGCTAGGGGTCAAAAATGACTTGAGAACAGGAGGGCGGATTTTTATAGTCCAAAGCCCTGCAGACAATGTTTCATTTAAAAAGCTCAATGGTAAAAAAAGAAAACGATGGAACAATGCGAGGGTGCAGTACGTTGTTCAGACTAGTCATTGATCCGACAAATGACAACCCACCTCATCTCCCAACCATAAACTTAACCATAACCGCAAGCAGACGCTAGTCCGCATGTCGGACTAATGCCCTGTCTGAATTACATGCGGTCCCCCAATGGGCACCCACCAGTAGAGTTCCATAACCGTGGAGCTCTCCAAGCAGCACGCTTCCATCCCTGAAGAGGTGGGCCGAGTGAAATCTACTGAAGAGATGCCGCACATCTGGTGCCAGTCGAGCATCCAGCTGTGTGTTGATGTGAAACTCCCACGGATGGCCTGGCTTCTGGACCTACGTTACCAAACACAATGTATTGAAGATAGTCAGCATTAATAGGCACCTGTTGAGTGTTCTTCATGGCATACTTTAAACCAATTCTGGACGGGAACACGTTTGTGTTTTAACTAAGCATTATGTTATACTTTAGCTATTGAAAAATAGCAGATCTACAAGCTCATAGCGCGCTACAAATAGCTTGTCTAAATCTTAACCGTTTTAGGAAAAAAAGTGGTTCTCAAACACACCCAAATGATGCGAGTGGGTGGGTTGGTCAAACCAAGTGGTTCAAAGATAAGTTTGGTTAATGCAGAGGTCTGGTGTTACCTTTATAACCATTTTGATGCCAGACGCCTGGTCGATGGCCTGGTAGACAGTCGCAAAGGCACCTGATCCAAGAACGGCATCGACCCGTATGGACTTCTTATCCTTACCTGTCAGTGGCGGAAGTACTGATGTTTTACTCAAGACAAATAGAAGTACTGATGTTTTACTCAAGACAAATAGAAGTACTGATGTTTTACTCAAGCCAAATATAACACTTTTACAAGTAAAACTACAAAAGCACAGACATCAAAATAGACTTACAGTATCAAAGTACTAATATTATTACATGTGAGAAACTCTCCAAACTACGCATTCTACAACTACATGCTGACAACACATCTGGGGAACAGACATGTGTTCACAGGTGTGATTATTTATTTTTATATCTTTAGACTAGAATAATTGTGGAATTTGTTACATCTGAGCAACACAGATACAATATGAGAGTTTCACATACCATTACCCATGGAGATGGCCGCCTTGGGTGCAATGCTGGGCATGTCACACTGCCAGGTGTTGCACTGTGGGCGAGATGCCAGTGGAATGGACAGTGTGGACAACAAATTGGCTATTAGCTCATCATCCCAGGGATCCGAAATCAGCCCTCCAGCACTGCAGTCTGGTACTGCCTTGTTCATGGCCGCATCAGAACTCAATGTAAGCCCTTGGACTGGACTCATTGGTTCATCCACAGACTCGAAGCAGGACCTCTCCATGGGGCTCATGGGCACATCGGTGCAGAAGCTGGGTCGTTTTGGCGTCATCATGGGGCCAATGCTCTGCCGCGGGAAAGCGGCTGCTTGATGAGCACGATGGGGGCTCTCGAAGGCATCCAGGTCCGGCTCCGTCACTACCTCAGGACTCTGGATGGCGGACAGCCAATTGAGTTTGGGTGCACAGAACTGTGGGGGTTCTGGAGTCATCGGGACTTCAATGCGCTGCCGAGGAAAGGCGGCTGCTTGTTGAGCACGATGGGGGCTCTCGAAGGCATCCAGGTCCGGCTCCATCACTACCTCGGGACTCGCGATGCCCGACAGCCAATTGGGATTGGGTGCACACTCCGGGCTCATGGGAACATCACTCGGGAAACCCGTTTTCATCTGAGCCTTCTCTGGACTGTCATGGTCACTCCAAACAGTAAAGGCGTGGGACTCGGACATCCGCCGGCTTGAACTTTTGGGTATCTGGCAGAGATGAGACGCTAGTTTCTCAGACTGCTCCGGGCTGACGTACACCTGCCAGCTTGGTGCGTTAGCCTTAGCTGGGCTATCTGGGCCAGCGGCGTCTGTGGGGACATCTCTGAAGGGGAGCCCAGCTGTGTCTGTGGGGACATCTCTGAAGGAGAGCGCTTTGGCAGTGGGAGGGGGCTGGGTCACAGTGTTGGAGAAAGACGAGGTGACATTGTGCTGCTGGCCCGACGGGAGGCCTTCTCCCACTATGGTTCCCTGGAGCTTGGAAAGGCCCAGCGCCGTTTCAGACAGCTTCTCGTCCGACGCGTTCTCTACAATGGGGCTGGAACGAGAGGAAGGAAGATCAGTAATACGATTTCTGTCCAACAGCAACGATACTGCCACCTATTGTAGCAACCAACTGAATCCTATGACACCAAAACAGGCTATAATCAAAGTTTTTCCAATTTGGCCCAGGTTTTATTAGCACACATACAGTGTTGGTGGTGGACTGGAGCAACTAGATGGCAAATTACCTGAGTTTTGCGGATTGGGGCCTGTGTCGTTTCTCCTCCAAGTCACCAAAACCCCTTCCCCACCGGTCATCTGGACCTATAGACAAAGCTTTATTTAACTTAAACCACTTAAAAATGGTAGAAGCATGGTTAGACATGAAAGGCACACAACACGTATAGGGCCTAAATGGAAAAAAGACAGCAAGGAATTGCCATCCCTTTCGGACCAAATGTTTCGACTGTACTCTGAATAGTTGCACAGAAATGTAAAAAAACAGGACCACCACAACTCAGAGTATACGCATGTGCACACTCTTAGAGTTACAGACCTGTAAGGGTCCATTTGGAACCCCCTCAAGGAACCAACTTTGTGAACCTCTGAAATAAACCAACTGAAGTACATTCCGAGGACAGCTACCTTGTTCCTGCTCTCTGAAGGTTTTGTACGTGGAGGGAGTAGACACCAAATGTGCAGCCATGGCGAAGTCTGTGGAGCTGTTGGGACAGGCGGCCAGGGAGTTCAGGGCGTTGTACCGAGGCCCCCACATTGTGCTCTCCTCCGGCATCAGCTCTGAAGGAGTATCCTGGGTTGACAATGTATACACATAGTATGGTAAATCAAACATGGAGAATTGGGCCCTCAACATGGTCTTACCATGAGTCTGTTAACTAACTACAAGCTCAAAACAAGCTTGTAGATCTGCAATTTTTGCTATATTTGAATTGAAATCCTGTCACGTTTTGCCAATTGGAATCCTGAAAATTAAAATTTAAAATTCCTTTTTAACTAAATACAAATGCATTGGACATTAAAAAGACAACATTTTAGTACTAGTCATTAAGCTACTAATTTAGACTGAAGTAATTAAAGCGGATCGTGTTTGTATGTTTGGAATTGTAACAGCTGAAATCAATAGTATTTGGATATTAACTTGCGGGTCACATTAATTGATGGTGGGGGCCGCATGTGGCCCCTGGGCAGTCAGTTGCCCATGTATGCCCTAGAAGGCGCTAGTGCACCACAAGGTGCACACACACCAGTTTGGGAACCACTGCCCTACTTAATCGTACGAGATTGTTGTACACAAGTAGCTAGATTTGACAGCGAGACAGACAAAAAAAAAGTTACTTACATTGGGTCTCCCTGATTTAGAGACATCCAGCACAGACAGGGCTCTTGCAGCTCTGGGCTTCTCGGCTACAGAGGCCCTGAGAAAGTGGAAAATAAGATTACTTAAGTTTAAAAATGGTTAACCTTGTCCTTTTCATTATTTGTAGTAATACACCAGGATTGGATTATATTTTTTGAATTACCCAAACAAAGGCCTGTATTTTTACCTGCAGTTCTCCTGATTATCCTCATCCGTGAAGACGGTAAATGGCGTTGGGTTGGTGGGGGGTTTACAGGACAACGGTACACCTTCAAAACGTCAAGGATCAGGAAGAGGGGGAGCAGCATTATTATCTGCGGGTGTCCACTAGGACTGCCTCAGTGTCAGTTTCCACACAGACATATTTGCTGTGTGCACATACGTCAGCCAATGAGAAAACCAGCTGGACTAGTAAGCTAGTAAGAGAGTGGCGACACGCTTTGATCTCGCTGCAAAGCAGGGTGCTATGGGCTATAGTTCCAAACATTGGAACTATCCCATTGAGATAGAATGAGCGCTTCCGCATTCCATTGTTACAATGAGAGTCTACGCTAGTATCGCCACTCTTACTAAATTACTCTGAGCTGGACTAGCTTGCACATTGATTATAGACCTCTTGGGAAAGATGGTTTTTATATAGCTTAAATTACAGTATTTAAGCATTACGCTAAACACCTGATGTGCATATACACCACCACCTCCCCTTAAGGACATACCAATTGCAGCTTGGGGCAGCGATGCATTTGAGTCTTCCAGCAGGGTTGGGGCCTGAAACATATCCATGATGGCATCTGGAGGGTGGATAAAGACATTTCAGACAATAGAGCCTCATGACCTAGGCTGTCACCCATGCATGAGTCTTAAATGTACTGAAACAGTGTCATTAGTCCAACACATTTTGCAAGGGACATCATTACTTACTAAATGTTTTTTTCATTAAGAACATAGCTGGTGCTATGATCGATATCATGAGACCCTTTTTAAAACTACCAATTTACAGTTGGGTTGCTAAATGGTGGAGAGGAACGGAGAGAAGGGGTGCTCGGCACTGACCCAGAGCTTCACGGGTGTTGACCGTAGGCGAGGGGAGCACCCTGGATGGCGTGGCGTGCGCAAGGCCCATAGACGTGTTGGGAGTGACGTGAGACAGGTTGCCTGTAGTACCGCCCTGAGACACTGACACGCCAAAGAAGAGGACATTCAATCAATATCCCTTTTTGAAATTTATCATACAGTGGCACGTGAGGGTAGCTGATCTACAAGCTCACAATGAGGCTGTAGACCCAACTACATCCACTGCAGTACAACCCCCAGTTTTCCAGGGAGCCACTAGTCAGTTACTTACCATCCAACTTCTCCTCAGGCTCAGTCATCTCACCAACAGATGGATCACTGGAAACAGAAGGTAGATAGTCACACCTGTGTGAAGTGAGGGGCGCTCTTATTGTACATCATGAAGTAAAATAGACACCGTCCTTTGCTCAGACACAGATGTAAAATTCCCCATGTATTGTCAATTTAATGTTTGTGCAAGATACATTTTGTAAAAGCTGGATATAGGAGGGGCTAGCACCAAAACATATTGTCATTGGTAAGGGCTACCGTCTATGGTCCCTCTACACAACTACAATATTTAACAGGAAAACGGCTTTAGGCAGACATGGAAGCAAAGCCCCACACACACACACATCACAAATCAAGTCAAGAGAATATACTGTTGAAAAGCACTTGATGAAAGGTCTCATTGATGAGATGAACTACTCACTGATCTGTGTGGATGGGCAACAGCCCATCAGGTTGGACCGCATCACCCTGGTATGGGACTTCCAGGACACAGGCTGGTCTGTGGGGGATCAGAGATGAACTCTCAAAGCTCCACTGATGCGGCTCCTGGGGTGCTGGAGGGAGGGTGGAGGGCGCTCGGTAGGCCTGTCACAATGGAAAATGGTCACAATTATTTTTGCATAATCGTTTCCATGTTGGATTTTTCACAAAAAAATAAACACGAGTAGCACTTAAATAAATAAATAAAAAAACTTTTAGGTCTGTTCTGAATCCAGTTTCTCTTCCTTGCATGCAGTTTCCAAGGCCATCTTCTGACCTAAGTTTCAGAAAACGGTTGCCGCCTCGAAGTAGAGTATGCATGGGTCTACTCTCACTGTAATGATTTGGTGCCTATGATAACTATTGTCTGTCTTTTTAAAATATATACAGTATGTATGCATTTCCTGAATGAGAGTCTTATCAATAGCCACTTATTGCCATTATGGTTCATTGTTCTTGCCATGTCTTTGTATATTCCATCTTTTTATTTACAATAGTGTTGTGCCTGAGCCGTTTCTTATTATGTTCTTGTTGTGTAATGTCTGTGTTTATTGTCCTTAATTTTGTTAAAACCAATAAATATACTTTTTTTAAAAAAAGGGGGAAAAAGCATGGCATGCGTTCTGAATTAGTCGAGTATGCAGTCTTAACCACAGGTTAGTGGTAGCTTCCAATGGGCTATATGTACACAGAATATAGCCCATTCCCTACTTCCTTCATGGGTGTTAGCGATGATACTAATGAAGGCACTGTTACATTAAATGTGCAGTTGTTCAACGTTTTAATTTCAAGGACCCCTTAACTCTGTACAAATGGTTCCATTTGTACACTCAGAGTTACAAATACACACCCGTATGGGGCCATTTGGAACCCAAGGACACTTTGAGACAGAGCAGAGCAGCACCCCTCCGTTTGCCAGAATGGAACAGAGCCTTAATTTGCATCAGCGGTAACACCTGTGGAAGAAGGGGCCCCAAGTTCTTTCCAAAATGGTGTGTGCATAGAGCCCATTGCAAAGAATGCAGAGGTTTGGGAAGGCCTGGTCTAACCTGCTGGTCGGCAGGGCATCTGGCTGCAGTGGGCCCCTGGTTCTGATCCGACATTTCCAGCATCCTCTTCATGTGAGCAAGGCTCTCCTCTGACTCCCTCAATCGCCTCTGGTTCTCCTCTGCTCATCCAGAACACAGCAAGAGATTTAGCATAACAAACCCAGGGCTTTGTGTCGTTATCCTTTTAGCATAGCTTGATTAATTGTTTTACAGGTTACAAGTATTCAATAAATCACATAATGACAAAGTAGGTCACTCATTTACAGGAGAAAGCAAGTTGAAATAAGTTTCTGCCCGCAATATTATTAATACTCAACTTACCAAACTCTCGCCGCTCCTTTTCCTGCTTGAGCTTCAGAAAGTACTTGGCAGCCCTGACTTCCTCGAAGCAGTACTCCGAGCCCTCGCAAACCAGGCTGTCTTTATCGTACCTCGACAGCGCGTCCGACCTTGTCACAGACGACTTTACGCCGGCATTCTCTGAACGTGATATCCTAAGGATTTGACATTTTATTGTAAATTGACAACAGAAAAAGATGTGCCGTTGTAGCAGGCTATTCAAAAACACTGGGGGCATTATAAAGCAGTTGGGACAGTTTCAACAGCATAATGTTCAGTGATTGTGAAAGTACCAATTTCAAATGGACCCTTACAGGCCTGTAACACAAGTGCATTTTGATTCCATTTGTACACTTGTAATAAGAGTCCTTGAAATTAAAACGTCTGAGAACCACTAGGCCAGGGGTTCTCAACGTTTTGGGCTGGGGACCCCAGAAATGCTTTGGCCATGTCTCACAAGCCCCACCCCCTCCCCAATACAAATTGACTGCTACAATAACCTTAATAATAATAAGAGAAAATACATCATAAATACTGAAACCAGATATAATCATTAAGGAAAGTTTATGCGTGTACTCAAAATACACCCCCCCCCCCCCCCCATAATAATAATTTGGCGACCCTGAGGGGTCGTGACCCCCGGTTGAGAACCCCTGAACTAAGCTACTGAAACTGTTGAGAACAAAATAACTTTTATAGTAAGAAACAAAAAAGGTAACTCACAGTTGGACTGATGTTACTGGAGGTGGTGGGAACAGACAGTCACTGTAGCCCTGTGATGCAGTAAAATGTGTTATTTGGAGAACTGTTAGCTACTACATAATAGGAGAAACAAAAAAAGGCTTGCCTGATGGAACCAAATCATGTCAGTGAGTACACAGGGACAGCAAGCACACACAAACCTTGCTTGATGCAACATTCTGGTTGAGGACCTGGGAATCCTGAAGGGGATTCCGTTCACGGCCTATGGAACACATTAGACAGCTGACATGATACACAGTACGGAATGCAAACAAGCCAACAAATTAATTATAATGGAAGATATCTCACCTGACACTCCTGGTTGGACTCTGGAGGTTCTCATTTCAAACTTCCTGCAAATCAGAACCAAAGCCCCCAATTAGCTTATGCATTCAAAGAACATAACACTGGTGTCAGCATCTCCCTGCTGTTATTGTCCTGTTCACTGATGGAGATAACAGCTTCACCTTCAACACACTGAACACAGATGCTAAAAGTCTGTGCTTTGCTTCCCTTCATTCGATTAGGAATTTGACTTAAACTGTAAAATAAGTCAAGTAGGCTTTGTGACATTCATCTGATCGTCAATTTAGAGTTTCAGATTTCATACAAAAAACAATGGAGATTCCTGCTGCTGGATACCTTGATATGAACACCGTTCTTAGAAAAAGGATATCAATAGAATGATCACTTAGAAAATAATTGATAGTTGCAGCTTAACGGGAATCACCTGAATTCATGGAGGACAGCATCTGCGGGCTGTGCCTGGCTCTCCATGGCTCCCTGGTAGACAGAGGCAGCCTTTTCGGGCTTCCCCTGCCGCTCTTCCTGATGGGCCCAGGCTATATAGAAGGCTGCAGTCCTAGTCCCAATACCCTTACTGTGGACATAGCTGAACACAGAAGTGGGATCTTCATAGTAACTTGCCTGCACCAAACAGATTAAAATCAAAAAGCACAATTTGTGAGAACCGCAGGACTAAATAATAGTGTAGCCAGTATCTAGTGTGGACCAACATGTCAATAGTACATTCAGAGACATTAAAACAGGACAACGTAATTGTATTTTTATCAGAACAACATTGAAATGAATGATAAAAGCACCAAAAACCATTTCAAAGACCCAAACCTGCACTCCATCCATATTTTGGATAAAAAAATAAAAGGGGGCAGGGGAGAGGCTGATAAAATGAATCAAAACATGTGTCAATGCATTTGGGAAATATCTCGATATTCTTACCAATCGAATGCAGTAGCCCACATATCTGATGTCATCTGAATATCTTTTAACATCGTGAAATCTTTTCACAATTCTGTCAAACACATCTTGCATCCCTGCAGAAGCTCCAGCAGGCAGTCTCTTCTCAAGACTGTGGGCAAATCTAGAACAAATGCACTTATATAATATGTTCTGCACATTATATTAAGGTCATCATCTTCAGTTGTTGAAAAACGGCATTGTATATCGACATTTACCTGTCCCACTCCTCCAGAGGGTCATCTCCTGTGTAGCCATCCAAACTGCTTTCAAAGCTCCTGAAACAGTTACATGATAATAAGTATGGGCTCATTCGCAGTGGTTTCATGGCTTTCATAACCTCTTGAGCCCTATTGCCCCCACCGGCGGGGGCAGCTGCTGTCCACCTCTGAACAGCGCTCAGCGGGGCAATGGAGACCCAATTGGTCTCCGGTTCCAACTCCGATTTTGCAGATTTCAGAAGTTAACATATGAACCCCGGTCCCCAAAAGTAGGCGGGTGTGTGTGTGTCTGCCTGCCTGCCTGCATGCGTGCTCGCCCAAAGGGCAGGTTTCTGATAGTAATTTCTCCCCATTATGTTCCGTTATGCGTGTTTAGAGATGATATTAATAATATGAAATTAAAAATTAATATTTCCTGCATTTTTGGGTGAGCGGAGAACCTTTTTTCAGAGGAAAATGGGGGACATAGAACCTTTTTTAGTTGAGTGGGGAACATAGAACCCTAGGTACGCTCCCTTTCATTGCTGCAAATTCAATTCATGTATCTATCTATCTGCAGTCTGCAATAGCCTTGGATCAAGACAATGTTTACTTTCGAATATATGATAGTTTTGATCTCTATTCTCTAACCCCGTAATAGTCACTGGACATCCATGATCAAAGTCCATTTCTCCATACATATAAACAAAGTACTAACCCTGTAGCCATGGAACGTTAACTCGACATTTGGGAGGAACTGGTAGATAGATGTATCTGATCGATTTATCGAATTGATCAAATACATCTACGAGAGTCTAAATCTTAGACTAGGAGTGAGCCGCGAGGTTAATCATGAGTTCACACGTAGTGTTGTATTAGCCCTGAAACATGACTGCCATGATAATCATCATGACAGTCATGACGCAACTGCAGCCTGTTTTACGCGATCGCTACATTTACAGTCCAAACGTGTATATAAACATTCCGTTTTCAAATATAAAGTACTCACAATTTGTCCCACGGGTGTTAGAGATTTGTTGGTACAGCGATTAGCATTGCTGCATCCCGCGTTGTTTAATAAAAAGCATTTTTACCCGAGCTGTTTTTTTGCCATTGGCTTTCAACTACGCGCCCCTATCGGTCGGGAGGAGTGTGGCAGTCTGAAACACTGGGTGTGTTCGATATAGGCACGCTGACAGCACTGCCAATACAGACTAATAGGCGAGTGCGCTCCCGGTGTGCAACTTTGTATTTCCCAAACGAACCCCGTTTGAGAAAAGTAGCCGGGGAGCTCGGATAAAAATGCTTTTTATTAAACAACGCGGGATGCAGCAATGCTAATCGCTGTACCAGCAAATTTCTAACACCCGTGGGACAAATTGTGAGTACTTTATATTTGAAAACGGAATGTTTATATACACGTTTGGACTGTAAATGTAGCGATCGCGTAAAACAGGCTGCAGTTGCGTCATGACTGTCATGATGATTATCATGGCAGTCATGTTTCAGGGCTAGTGTTGTATATGAATTAAACTTAGGAAGCTCATAGTATTCATTATACATATATTCTACTGTAGTTAGGTCCAAGGGTGGGGTTGGGGCTTTAGATAGCTAGGCTTTAGACAGACGTAAGTTTGTTCTTAAGTTTAATTATGATCCTTAATGACTATTTTTATGTATTTGATGCATTACCATGTGAACCATGCTCAGAATTAAGAGCTTCTGATAAATGCCTAATTCATTGTAAGCTCACACAAGGGGCAAGCCTAGCCCAAACATTTAGACTCAGGGCAAGCCTACTGTCTGTAGCTTTCAAGGCGTGAGCTAAGCTAAAGGCTAACGTCAATTCAAGTTGACAATTGTTTACATTTTCCAAGAAAAGCCGACTTACCGCAAAATCGTGGGGACATCCATCTCAAGAAGAAAATACACGTATTAAAAGTAGAAAAAATAAATAAAAAAATAAGCTTGATTTTTCTTCTGTATGGGTCTGGTTTTGTTTGCGTCCGCCGTTATGTTGTGTTGTGTTCTTGAGAAACTGAGAATTCGTTTTTAAATCTAACTGCAGCTGTGCGGGTCCGCCCACTGACCAATCAGCGTTGAGCGACCAACGTGATTATTTAGGGATGCCGCCACCTAGTGAGCTGGAGGTGCTTTATTATTGGCATGAGAAAACATAGTTTACATTGCCAATAATAAGACGCAAGTGCCAAGTGTCCAAATGAAAACAGTTGAATATGGGGAAAGTAGATACAGTTGGAGAGGGGTATATACAACTCTGTCTATACTCTATGGCTCTGGTAATTATACAGGTAGACTAGGGCCCTGAAACCAGTCCCTTGACTTGAAGTGCTCTCGGGAGGTTCCCTCGTCAGAAAGTGCCCCTCCAGCTGAATCAAGTTCCCTTGATTAGGGTGCTGGGTATAAAAAAACTGTTTACAGACACCATTCGTTGCCATGGTTACCATCATGCAATTGTGTTACCTGTTATTTTGTTTGTACAGTTATATTGCATTGCATCGTGTATGTTTGTGTGACATGTGGATTTCATTAATATGGAAAAAGGAACTACAGCGTGACTGTCAAAAATGACATGTCATATACATACATGGTGTTTATAAATCATTGTGTTAAAAGTTGTTTTGTTTGTGTGGTTTCATTTATAGTTTTTTCACGGTGGGTTAAATAAAGAGCCATTGTGAACATCAGTTGGAGCATTGTCTATTCTGCATCAGATGACGATTGTTTAGGAGGAGTTTATTTATCATTTATTTGTGGTGGTTCTTACATCTGTAGGTCGCGGTTTCCATGCGGACACAGAGCAGGGCTGCACAAGGCAATCGAGTCTAGATCGGCACAGACTCGCTCTTGAGGGCTTTATAAGCCACTTCCACTCAAGGCTGCTTGGTTTCGGACGACACTTATTATGGCGCAGCCTCGCATGAACGCGCATATCGAGGGCAAGTGTGTAGAGCGAGTGGCGAGGAGCTGGTTTCAGAAAGGGGGTAGGTATTAGTCATCATGTGCTTCACTTGCAGCGTGCTTATTGCGTCATCTTCTGGCTTGAATAGTGTACTGCACCATGGCACTGGCTGGCTGACATGCAGCAAAAAAATACTCCTAAAGTTGTATTTTCCATGTGTTCCATCAAACTAGTCTTTAAACTGCATTTATTTTTATGAATTCAGCCGATTCTGTTACCCAGTTATGGATGTGAATTCATGAAAAAGAGAGAAAGAGATTTATATCGGGGTTTACAATAAACCAGCGTTTAAAACATGTATAAATGCATTTTTTTAATCGATCAAAAACACACACAGATGAATTATGTCAAAAACACTTTTATTTCAGTAGCATCTTTTTGTGATTTCCAATGGAAAAGACACAGTATGTTGGTTTGGCATAGATTATTTTTTTTGTCTTGCGTAAGTAAGGCAAGGCTTAAAGTATTCAGTTCCTTTTTGTTAAAGCTCAAAGATCATCATCATCATCCTCATCTATTCCGTCAACGATATATAACTTACTAATTCCTCATTCCTTCAGTCCCACCACAATGGGTCATATCTAGGCCCACTTTTACTTGCTGAAAAACTGAAACTGAAAAATACACGGCCATTTCAGTCGTCAGTCTGCTCCCGGTATAGAACCTGTTTAGACGTACAGTACACTAGCGCTTTGCTCACACCAGTTGAGACAAACCCAGTATGTCATAAGGCACTAGGTAAACACATACACACCCTGACCAAATAAAATATAAATAACCCCCCACCGTAACACATACACCCCCACACACACTGACTACAGTATCTCCCTCTAACCCAGTGGTTCTCAAACTTTGTTTTTAATTTCAAGGACCCCCAGTCTGGTATGCATTGGCGCCACAGACCCCCACTACTACTATTACTACTACTACTACAAATGGTTCCATTTGTACACTCTCAGAGCTACAGACCTGTTCCAAACCTGTTCCGTTTGGTTCCTAACTAAGAACCATTTAGCTGGGGGACGCCCTGGCACCCCCGCAAGAAACCATTGAGGGTCCCCCGCGGGGTACATACGTTGGTTAGACCAACAGTCCTACAGTCATTAGTTCGACAACACCCATGCTGCGGGTTAAAATTCACCCGTGGCTCCTGACAAGTGCTGCAGGTTCAAACTAACCCGTGGCGGGTTAAAAATCACCCGTGGCGTCCGCGTGCGGTTAGGGTTAGAGTTTTGGGTAGGGTGTTGGACTCATGACTGTAGGAACTTTGAGAACCAGTGTTCTTAACCACACACACACACACACACACACACACACACACACACACACACACACACACACACACACACACACACACACACACACACACACACACACACACACACACACACACACACACACACACACACACACACACACACACACACACACACACACACACACACACACACACACACACACACACACACACACACATAACCCAACATACACAGTCATAACCCAACATAACTACACTTTCTTATTATTCCTTTTCTTCTTCTTCCTGATGGGCTGCTGAGGGTTGTTGCAGGCTCTGTCTGCCTGTGTTGTTGTTGTTGAGGCAGTGGCTCCTTTAGAGGGACCATCTGCATCTTCTGGCTCGACAGGGACCGATGCTTCTTGTTGTACTGGTTCTTGTACCGGTTCAGCACACTGCTCCTTCTGGGTCTTCTCTTCTTGTACCGGTGGCGCCGCCGCCGCTGGCGTGGGCGATAGCTCGATTTCCATCACTTCAGCGTCAACCTTTAAAAAGGGCAAGGGCAAACGGATAATACTTTTTAAAATAAATGCTGGACATTCAAATCATGTGGAAAGAAATCACACACGTGTGAAGTGAGGGGCGCTCTTATCATCATGGATGGAAAAGAAGCTCCAGCCACGCGCCTGAATGCCGCGACGGCCGCGTGGGTGGAGCTTCTTTTCCATCCACCAGCTGTCTAAAAACCCGGAAAAGACGCTGGCAGACAGCGGAAAACAGCCGCGCCTGTCTGCCCAGGTCTGGAAACAGCTAGACAGACACATGTATTCAGATGTGTCTGAATACATTTAAAAAAAGTAATTAAAATATTTTATTGCTTATAGCAGCTTTAAGTAATTTCCTGAGAATTATATGACAAATGCAACTGAACTGATATCATTGTCATTGTATTTAAAGTTGTCCCTCATCTGCCCTACCTTTTCCTCTGCAGGTTTGGACTCCACCTCCGTGGGCTCCGACAGTGGTTCAGGGGACAGCTGTGTGTTCTCTTCTTCTGGTACTGGTACCATTGGTGTGTGCTGCCGCTGCGCCTCCTCTGCTTCTGGTCTGGAATCCGTTGTTGACTCAACAGTTAGACCGGTGTCCTCCTTCACCGGTGCTGTGACCGCTACCGATTCGGTGGGTCGCTCTTCGTGTTCTGCAGCTGCCATCGGAGACCCAGTTGTCTCTTTGCAGATCTCCGTCTTTGAAGCGGGCTCGGCCACGGCGGCCACTTCAGCTGCCGGCGGTTCCTCATCTGGCTTGGTGTCGACCGCCTCTGGAACGGCGCTCTCCTCCGCCGCGGTCTTCTTCTGGACGCGGCTTTGCTTTGTAATGCCGGCGAACACCGAGGTCAGCGCGTCCTCTTCATCGTCCTCGCACTCGTCGTCTTCCTCGACGTCTGAGGATTGAATTGATTGATTGAATAGTGTATTAGACAGAATTAATGTATAAACAGCAACAGAGTACAGTCAAACACTCAGTCCAAAAGGGATAGCACCCAAAAAAGTCCTTGCGGTCTTGTTTCCATTTAGGCCCTATGCAATCAATTCATAGACACAATCAATATCATCACAGGTAAAAGCAACAAAAAATCTAATCATCACAGTAAAAAATTAAACACTGTAAATACAGTGAGGGGAAAAAGGAAGGGAGGGTGATCATTTCCTCTCCCTTGGGCCTGCTGATTTTCAGGCCTGTTTTAAAAGATGCAAGTGATCTGCATTTTTGGGGGAGGGGGTCAGGGCATTCCACGCTTGGGTGGCAGTGCTATAGAAGGAGAATTTACCAGAGGAGCGGGACAGCAGGCTGGCTGCGAACTCCTGCAGCCTGGCCTGCTCCTCCTTCAGGCGGCTCATGCCCTGGGTCAGGACCGGGTCTTGCTCCTGGATCTCCTGGATCTCCACGGTGGTCAGGAGGCCAGCAGCGGGAGCGGCTTCCGCCGGGACGGCAACCGCTGGGATGGTCAGCTCGATCTCCTCGGACAGGCCCATGTTGACCTTGAACGCGAGGCCGGACTGGGTGTTGGCACAGCGGACATCCTTGATCTTGTCGTACAGGGCCTTCCTCTCCTCCTGCAGCGCCCGGCAGAGCAGCTCCAGCTTCTGGATCTTCTCCACAAACGACTCGTACTCTTTGTCTTTCTCCGCCCGCTGGAGAAGGGGAGAATACATTCATGGATGAGTGAAGTGAATGCGACAGGCCGGGAGAAAGGTGATGGTGAGAAGGGGGATGGGGTGCAAGAACAATGAGAATGGAAAATAATAGTGAGATCACGTTCAAATAGCAGGTCCAAAAAATTGGTTTAAATTTGATTATAGAAGGTATGCAGTTATGCACGTGACATCATCATCATACTCGGAAGTTATGCGGGAACGCCTACTGAGTGGCAAAAAACTACGTTCTTGCCTTGACAGCCCATATATCCAAACAGAAAAGTCCTATCTGACTGCGTTAAACTCACTTTGCCATTCAGTTTGCCAATCGATTTGCCACTCACTTTATGCATATGCATACCCTCTATTCTTCCCCCATTTTCTCCGTGTTTCTCTGTGTTTGATTAAACGCTTGGCCAATCTGGCTGCACTGCAGTGGATTTGAACCCATACATTGTGGGGGACATGAAACTTACTGATGTACCACCCAAGGACAAATAAACCTTTTGGGGAGATTTTAGATACCATGAGTAAGAGTTACAGAAACGTAAACTGGACTGACTTGCACTTCTTTCTGTTACACAGTGAAAAATAGAATCAATGAACCTGTAACTCTCTGAGTTATGGGGTGTGGGGGTCTTAAACAGTTGACATAACACAGACATAACATTGAAAGGTGACTTCGTATGACAACAGCATCACCGTAAAGTACATACCTCTTCAATCATGCCAGCCAGAGCCTGGTTGCAGCTCTCGAACCTCGTCTTCCACACAGTGGACTCCTTCTCCAGTTTCTTCATCTTCCCCGTCATCTAAAACAACCACATGTTTCACATTTAAAGAATGTTCTGACTGCATCGCACATGACATAGTTAGTAAAGGATGGTCTGTATCCACTTTCAAGAACCTCCACAACTTTATATATTGCTAACAGAGTAAACAGACGGACAGCATGGGGCCAAACAAAAATATCTTTCTGAGTGAGAGCTTTGCATTATGTCCAGAGCGCTACACATGAGTGAGACGCCTCTGCTAAACGATTGTGGCCGTGTCTTTTCCAATGCCTATGCATATGAAAGTGACATTAATCAGGAGTGCTCCTCTTGAGAAAATTTGAGAGAATAGCAGTTTCCATTACGACAAATAACGTTACACTTGACATTTAACCACTTGCATCAGCAATCCCTATTCTGGGGGGAACATTCACCGAAAAACAGCAGATCCAGAAGCCCACAAGCTTGTAGATCTGCTATTTTTGGCGAGGAGGAGGGTTTAAGTGGTTAAACTGAAGTTATATTGATCAATTCCAGATATTATTAAAGTGTTCTTCTGAGGCACTCCTGGACTTGCGTCACAGCACCCACTTTGAGATCCACTGCAGCCATAGCTGAATGGGTAGAGAGCAAGCCAGGGAATTTAGAAGGTGCCAGATTCTATTTCCGGACCCAGTGATGTGACAAGGTGTCCCTGAGCAAGACATTTAACCTAACTGCTCACCCCCCCTGCGCTCCTCTGTGGGCAGCACTCAGCTGAATTTACCCCATGGGATGAAATCTAATTGTCTAATTGTTATTATATCAGAATATACATGGCCTAATGACCCATCCCCACCCACGGTGACAACCTACCTTATCCATTTCCTGTTTGAAGCTGACATAGATGTCGTTGCTCTTGGACAGGGTGATCTGGAATTCGTCAAACTTCTGGGAATACAGGGTCAACTGTGGACAGACAGACAGACTGAGCTACAGGCTTCTTTTCTAGCTAAAGTACAACTACACTGCCATCAGCTAGGAAAGTATCTGCAATTGTCAAGTCAAATGTTTGTCAATTCGACTCTACTGCTCTACTGTCAATTTCAACCAACTAAACTAATTCAACTCTTTCTATAATAATCGTATTAGCCATTTAGGGATGTAGGACACCCAACTGTCGTGAGGTCCTCGTTGACTTGTAAAACATCTTAAACATGACTGACATTTAACAACTACTGTGAACTGCATACAGCACGTAAATAATAGTTTCTATCACTGGTTTTCATAACAGTAAAACTAAACATTGGACGTGTAAAAATCAACCCAGGAAATGAATTCAATTTTGGGTAAAACAAGTCATCAAACCTGAAAACTGGAGAGACATTTGAAGTAATGTTGATACACATAGTCAGCCTTAACCACTTTAACCCTCTATTCTTAGTCAAACAGACATGAGTTACTATACTTTGACCACTCCCCCCCCCCCCCCCCCCCCCCGCCCCCTCTACAAATTTCTTCGCCAAAATATTTTTGCCTAATGTTCCCCACAGATTATGGATGATAGGGTTCAAGTGGTTAAGATGCAAGTGGTTAAGATTCATCTTAACCACATTGAGACTTTGTACAACATTCCACTGCAAGATGTCACACTGCAGTGACTATGCCACATTAGTCAAGAATTATGTCCATGCTCCACATTGCTCAGGAGTTAATCCGTGCAATAACCAACGTTCCCTCTACAACTATCGAGATTGTACAGTAAGTTGGCTATTTTAAACAAACCACACCCAATGTAACTTCTTGTAACTGCCATTAGGGATGCAGATACTGGTTGCAAGTAGTTGCATGTTGCACAGAGTTGCGTGGCAAATCAATGCTGCGATTTGAGCCCAAGATGTAGCTCAGAGGTTGGTACTTAGTACATATCCTACTGTAGACCTGTACAGGACAGTATTCATCCCAGTTTGAGTGGACGCTGTTTCTACCATTTCTCTGTTCTCGAGACTACTACTACTACTACTATTACTGTAAAGCAGTGTTTCCCAAAATGGGTCGGAACCCATTGAGTACATATTCTATGTTGCCAAAAGAATTTAAAAAAATAAAAATATATAAATCTAAAAAGATTCCATAATTTATTTTTATTTGAAAATAGCCGATGTTCAAGCTCATAACACGTCACATTCCGTCACGTCGATCAGCTATTTTCACTATTTTAGAAATGGGACTTCATTCATAATGTATTTTTCTAAGTTTATGGAAACTTTTGGAACTCACGCTGAAAACACGTTTTGAGAACCACTGACATTAAAAGGAACTGCTTTGCTGCTTTTGTATCATAATTTCTTTGTGATATTCACCTGAGCCTGCATCATAGTCCCATGCTCATTGAGTTGCTGAGCTTGCAGTTTCCACTCAGCGGCCTGTACCAGTAACTATAGTTATAGGACAGAGAGACAGTTGGATCAGAGAGAGGCATTCATTTACCTTCTTCTTCATGGACAGCTCCTGTTCCTTCATTGCGTAGCATTTCTTTGTTTTGTCAATAGCCTCCCTAAGTAACTATGACAGAGACAGTATACAATCACAGTCAGTCTAGGGCGTTATGCACAGACTACAAAAGACACAATCATCATGACGTCACCACAACACAATCATCATGACGTCACCACAACACAATTTTTGTGTATTTCCGGGTAGATGTATCTCATGTGTACGCCTTCTGCAGACCAGTGTTGATTTTGACACCAAAATTTGATTTACTTTTAGTAATTTTTGAGTGGTGCAAACCACTCCAACAACTGGCTTTGTACCCGTGTACCCGTGTTTGTTCGTACCAAAACAACGAGCATGGTTGCTATGGTTAGCAACCAAGAAAACGAGCATGGTTGCTATGGTTAGTATGTGACGTCACTGACATCACAGTAACTATAACAATAAATGTGTAGTTGCACCACTCAGTTCACACAGGTGTGATTTTTTCATTTTTGTTTAGTTTTTATTTTGTTTTGTCAGTGAAAACTGGCCTGTTTTGTGTCCGGGTAGTCGGTAGAGCACTCAACTTTCGACCCCAAAGTCATGGGTTCGAATCCAAGCACCGCCAACTCAGCGTATGAGGAGCATGGCTTGATGTCGTGTGGTATAAGTGCTGGGAGCTGATGGTAGGTGTTGCGCTCCACCTCAGCAATCCATCTCCCTCTGGGAGATGGATTCTCAAAATCTTCTCTCATAGTCCCTGGCATATATTTTCAAATGGGGGTCCGCGGGGCTAATTAGTGTCAATTTGGGGGTCCTTTACATGAAAAGGTTTGGGAACCACTGGTCTAGCGCATTGAAACGGGGATAGACTGTGGTCTAGCCAGCGCATTGAAACTCCCACACCCTGGCTGATACCGACAATAAGCCTCTCACTTGTCAGTGAAAAAAGGTAGTCGACGAACATTTTTTCGTCATAGTTTTAGTCGACAAAATGTACACTGCTGCACCGGCCTGGCGCCAAGCGCTGGGTGGGCGTTTTGTAGAAAGCAAAAAAGTGGAAGAGCCAATCAGCATCTGTCAATCACAAGGGCCCTGAGCGCAGACGCCGATTGGCTCTTCCACTGTTTGGTTTCTGACAAACGCCCGCCCAGCGCTTGGGGCCAGAGTCGCCAGACCGCTCTGCAGAAGGCACACGATAATGTGAATTCACGTGACCGGGGTTGGTTTACCAGGCTATGGCAGCATCGCATTGGACCAGTATTATTCATTAACCTCACCTCGGGAAGAACGGGATATTACGGTTGATCAGGCCAGGAGGCCTGGCCGTCGCACTGTTGTAAGTGCCGTGTCTCCGCTCGAATATTCTCCAATAAACACTTTGATATGGATATTTTCCATAATTAAGGACGCTTATGATATTGTTCTTGACTATATTGACATATATACATAGACATTCTACCCGAAAATACCACTCTACACAACAATTATAATAATAACCTTTATATAGCATTTTAAAAAGTAAATGCATAAAGTGAATTAATGATTAAAGCCACAACCCAGGACCGACTCTAATGAATAAAACATTATTTTTAACCAACTGCCTTCAGTGCCTTACCCCATATCCCTAAACTTATTTTCCTTTTTTTTTTACTATTTTGAAAAACATTTTTGAACAGTTCAAATAGCCGATCTACAAGCTCACAACGTGTCAACGTTTTTCAAAATAGTAAAAAAGGCAAAGAAGTTTATAGATAAGGGGTATAGGCAGTGACGAAAAATAGTGCCATGGATGTAATTTAATTGTAAATGACCCCTGTTGCAATTACCCCTCTCCGTCAGGAGAGGGAGACAACAGACATAAGACTTCTGGACTGTAGCTTTAAAATGATACAAATACAGTAGAAAATAATCACCCTACTGTAGCTGAAAGAAATGTAGAATCACAAATTTGCAAAAAACATGAAAATATTTAATGATTAAACTTTATTTAATGGATGACTGTGTGAAATGTGTCATTTAACCCATTAAGTCAAGTATTTCTTTTCTGAAAATGTTCAAAAATAGCAGCTGTAAACTTGTATATCTGCTATGTTTGAATAGTCAAAGCAAAAATCTAAAATGACACAGATGCTTTCTCGGTTAGTTGAGTTGCTGGTGTATTTGACTGAATATTGTCACTGTTCACTGGGCAGAAACCTTGTACTGTACCTCCATATTTCAACATTTTAATGCCCCCTCTCCACCCGTAATTAAATGCCTAATGCTGCATTCACATGGAATAAGACAAGTGGTAGACGGCAAACGGCAAAACCTGCTAGACGGCATGGAATTGTAAAAAGATTAAATATTTTAACATTGATGCCGTCTGCCGTTACGTCACCGGTTCTGGCTGCCGTGCCGTCCTGTTCCATTTACAGTCCTGCTCCCGTCCACTAAAATGAAGTCCGGTTTGCCATCTACCGCTTGCCTGATTCCATGTGAATGCAGCATTACGTTTATTTCCCAAAAAAAGTAACAGTTTTGGACATACAAGGTTCCCACCCAACAGCGTCGATGAGGACGTGTTGCGTGTACCATGAATGATGAGAAGTAACTCACTCCTTCTCTCTCTTATGTGTGATGTGTGATTGAACAGGTGTTGACACTAAGGTCTCAAAGGCACTTGCCCGTCAGGCAAGTACAGGTCATGTTACTTGCCTGAAAAGTAAATTGTCCATTACAAAATGCTAGGTAAAATGTGAATTCAATGTAACCATTTTTCTTTTTTTAGAAGTGAAAACAGCACATTATAGGTAAACAGTGCTGGAATTTTACATTCCACACACCAGAAGACAGAGCGCTATGTCCACGTTCAGGTGTTTAGACAGATATCTCATGTTGTGTTTATAGAGTATAGACTATAGACAGTTGCGTCCCCCTCTCAAACGAGCACTTGCCCGGTCGGGCAACCTGAAAGCAGACTCCACCTGCCCGAAAGTTTTATTTACCTGCCAGGGGCAGGTGGGTAAGCCTTAGTGTCAACGCCTGGATTGTGTGTGATCTCTGATGTGTTGTTGTGTACCATGATGAGGGGGAACTCACGTATTCCTTCTCTCTCTTGTGCTTCTCCTCTGCCTCTGCAAGCAGAGCATTGGACTGCTCCAGCCTGGTGTCAGACAGCTTCAGCTGCAGGTCACGATGCTTGTTCAGCTTCTCCAGACTCTGTGCGCGCACACGCACACGGGCAAACACACACACGCACACGCACACACACACACACAAAAACAATGATGACCGTGGCTTCAACAGCACTTAACCACATGAACCCTATCGTCCCAGTTCTGTTCATGAAATAATAAGCGAACGTCATCCGCGCTTTCTTGTGCAGTACGTACCTCCTCTCGGTTCTCGTACTGGTGCATGAGGCTCTCCAGCTTGTCGGCCAGCAAGGCATTCTCGCCGCATAGCTTGGTGTTGCGGTTGCTGTGCTGCTCGATCTGGGCCTGGATGTCCGTCAGCGTGTTCTGGAAGTGAGTGCTGATCTCCGACCGCCGTTCATCATCCTCCCTGCACCGCTGCAGGGTCTCCTCCTGGGGAGGGGGGTGAGAGGGGGAGGTGAGAGGGGGAGGTGGGTGGCAGGAGGTGGGTGGCAGGAGGGATAGGGTGAGAATAGGAGAGAGGCTGAGCTAGGATAGGGGCAGTGGTGGAAGAAGTACTCACATATTCTTTTTACTTAAGTAAAAGTATCAAAACCCTTGTAGAAATGGTCTGTTGCAAGTTTGGTATTAGTAAAAGCACAAATGTATTTGCATCAAAATAATACTCATGCTGATTTTCTCACAAGTTTTCAAATGTATGAAATGCATAAAAATCTTTTGAAAATAGCAGATCTAGTCATGCGTATGAATTTCACATGACTATACCGGTGGGCTGTCAATAATACATTTCAGGAAAGAAGCCGCGGGCCATATAAAATCTGCCCCCTCCCCAGGCCAGAATCTGCACCCTATCTCCTATACCTTGAGGCTCTTGTTCTGTCTCTGTAGCTCTCTGCAGAGTGCCTCCATCTTGCTGCGAGCCAGGATGCTCCTGCTGTTCTCCGCCTGGAGGTTCTCCCTCTCCCGGAGCAGCGCAGAGTGCTTCTGCTGCATGGCGCGCTGCCGCTTGTCGTCCGCACGCCGCGCTTCAGCCTGATGACGAAACAAAGATACATCTATCTATCTATAAATGCACCATGTCTATGTGTGTGTATGTCTGTAATCCACGTAACTTGAGAACCATTTGGCCCACCGCCTTCAACTTGACACATGCGCTCCACACCCCCACAGGGAGTGCAGTGCCCGGTGTCAAGTCCGTCGGATCGCCGGTTGTCCAGAACCAGTACAAAAACCACCTGCCCGCGCTCCGGCCAGGGCCTAAATCCAGGGTTTGACGAGGTCAGTGTCTTCATATATGGAGATCATAAATGAGGTCAGTGTCATGATCTTCATAAATGGAGATCGGACAAGGCCCAACAAATCCAGATCACCCCTAGATCTCCATATACGTATGGAGCTGGCCTGTTCTGACATCACAATGGTGCTCTGACATCACAATGATGCGCAACCTCGCCCTTTAGCCAATTGATCACACCTGATCACCCCTCAACGGGCACTGTTCTAGTATTTGTGAAATGTGACTTCGTGGTCGGGGATACTTTTACATACAGTACTGCATTGCGTCTCAAACGTTTTCATGTCAAGGACCCCCAAATCAACATTTATTAGCCTGCGGACCCTCATTTGAAAGATTGTATGGCTCAGTGAGCAGTGATTCTCAACCATTTTAATTTCAAGGACCCGTAGTTTGACATGCATTAGTCTACGGGCCCCTATTTAATAGCATTTCTATCTCTGGGACCTCAATTTAAATTGTAAAATCTGTGTTGATTTAACTCTGAGTGTACAAATGGAACCAAATGGACCCGTTCCATTTGTACACTCTGAGTTACAGACCCATAAGGGTCTATTTGGTTCCTATCTATCATTTAGCTAGTATAGGGACCCCCTGAAACTCTCTCAAGGACCCCTGGGGGGTAGGGTTGTCCCGATCACGTTTCTTTGCTCTCGATCCGATTCCGATCATTTGATTTTGAGACATACCAATACTGATCTTTACCGATCCGATCTTTATATTTACTTACCGGTATGCCATATCACAATAGCAAATATCCTAATGTATGTCACTCTAGTCTAGTCTGTTGTGTTGCCTTTCAATTATTGAAAGGCAAAATGTGACTATACTTATATTAGAATGACTGTCAGTGTTTTCTTTTTCTTTCTATGAAAGCATGGAATCATAGCAAAATAATGATGTATTGGTTAATTAGAGTGAATACAGTTCTACAGCTTATAGAACTGAAGTCAAGTTAAAACTCTTAAAGAGTATCTCTCTCATTCAGAGAGAGTACTACAGACAGCTATGCCATCATGCATAGCAGGCGTTACATTTCCTTTGTTTTTATCATAGGTGTCTTTCACGCCTCTGAGTGTGACTATAGTCTTTGTTTGACCAGAACTAGCATAAACAGTTTTTACAAGTTTCTCACTGCTTATACATCTTTCTTTGAGATTTACATTACAATTACAAATCCGATCGGATCGTGTGATCGGAGCCGATTTCCGATCACTTTTGTTTGTTTTGAACATACAAGTTCTCCGACAGTGGCGGAATGGAGTCCTAATACAGCAAGTGTATTGTAGGTGTACATGTTTGTTTGTGGAATGATGCACTCACCAGTTCAGAGTACTTTTTGACCAGAACTTCCAGTTTCTCATCTGGAGAAGACAACTTGTTCAGACTCTGCATGACATTGCCTGTACCACACACACACACACACACACACACACACACACACACACACACACACACACACACACACACGCACACACACACACGCACGCACGCATACAGAAGAGAGTTTGTTAGAAGTTGTCTTGTTTGATTTTATTTAATGTCATCATGTTGTCAGTGATTCTCAACCTCCTTGAATTTCAAGGAGGCCCGGTTTGATATAGGTCACAGACGCCCAGTTGGGGGTCACAACAAGTGTTAATTGAACTCTGAGGCCCCCTTTTCCACCAAAATAACTTTGGTTCTAGAACTGGTTCCTTTCTAGATTCTTGGAACCGTGGTGCTTTCACGGAACCAGTTCCAAACCAACCTTTACGGTTCTGAACAAATTCATTTTCAGTTGAAACTGGGCGGGAATTTGGACCCCTGGACCGGACGTTGAGAAACAGTGATTGATTATGACGTGGCCTGACATCATGCCTCTATCCCTGTCCCACCTGCTTCCTTGGCGATGGTGACATCATCGCTTGGCTCCGCCTCCATCCTGTCTTCGTCTGTCTTCACCACCACCGTCTGAGGTGTTCAAAACAAAACGTTATTACCGGTATTAAGGCTGTCAAATGATGAAAAACTTTAAATCAGATTAATCACAGCTTAAAAATGTATTAATAATGATTAATCACCATTCAACTATGTCCAAAATATGCCATGTTCTGTTGTCAGAACCGAAAGATAAGTGACACTCTAGCTCTCTTGCTCTCTCTCCATGTCTCGCATCCCGCTAGTGTATGTGATTTGAGCCGCTGCCAATGTAAATTGAGCAGCCTTTTATGGCAATAACCAACTGTTTTTTCCCCATCCAGATAGGGCTAGATAGGGCTTCTCTTTACATGTCGTTTGGATTTATCAGCCATCAGATACCAGAGTGCAGAGTGGATGGGATTATGGGATGTATGGGGCAGGTCATCTAGGTATGGATTAATTTGCGTTACATTTTACAAATTAATTAACTCAGCTAACTCAGTTATTTTGACAGCCGTAGTTATTATTCAGGCAGGTGGAAATACTGCGATCGCTGTGTGTCTGTGTATCTGTTGTGTGTGTCTGTCTGCAGCTAATCTCGCATACTACTGGGACAATCAGCATCACATTTCTTGTGCAGGCCAAGGACCTAAAATCCCTGAATATTTGTTGTAATCAGTCAACAACTAATATGTTCTTTTTTGGTGAAATTATAATATTGTTTTGGTAAAACAATATTGTGATATTATATTTTTGAGTGGTGCAACCACTTCAAGGAACAGCAATGTCTGTGTTAACCTATGTGACTATAGCAGTAGGGGCAAAAGTGGCGCTGTTGTGCCAGAAACAGAGAGAGAGAGATAGTGCTGCACTGCCTGCTAATGAGAGAGAGAGGGGGTGGGGTGGGGGGGGGGGGGGGGTTAGGGGGAGAGGGGAGTTGCACCACTCAGTTCACACAGGTGTGATTTTTCCATATCGCCCACCCCTACTCCAAAATGCTATAGGACTAGCCAAGCTGCCAGCCCGGCATATAGGATCTGCACTACTAGCCAATTACAATGACCCTGTCCTTTCGGCTAAAGGCATACAACAATAATTATGCACAAGCCAAGGCTCCAGACAGAAATGCCAACTCGTCAAACTTGCATAATAGTTGATAATGTAAAAAAATATAATATATATTTATTTTTTGCAGCGAATCCCTTAGTCACACCAACATTTGTGAAGTAGTGTCGTTGGACTTAATGGTGACGTTCATAAAGATTATTATGTCCAGTCCTATTTTGAGCGAGTTCACAGCATGCAAAGCTAAATATATTTGCCAAGTCTAAAAACGGAAGAGCGGACACAGCCTTTCACTGCACCAGTGCACGTCGAAGTGCAACAGTGTCATGGCAAGGCATGCCAGAATGTGAACGCTAGGCCTTTCATATTATTGTTATACTATATTATATTATACTTTAATTTAATGACAGTCCTTCCCCCATTACCCTCACCATACTGACAGAAAGATGGAGGGAGCCTGGGTGCCAGAGAGACTAACCCTTTATAGTTACAATTCTAGTTTCTAGTTACAATTCCAACCAAATCATTAAATGTTTCGATGAATTGATTACAATAGGAGTAGGACCCCAATGGAAACAACAAACCATTAGGTTCCTTGGATAAATCCTTTTAGCAGACCTTTTATTGTACTGTACTTCCCTGTGCTTGTCCATGCAAACTGTTAATAAAGTATTCAATCAATCAATCAATCAAAAACTACTGCTTATAAGCCCCCATTGGGGCTATGGACTGTGCATTAATATCTAAAAATCACACCCGTGTGAAGTGAGGGGCGCTCTTGTCATCGTACATCATCCAATAAAAAATGAATATACTTCTTCATGAATTAATTTGTCAACTTGTTTATGTTATTATCTTTTAACCATGATACAATGTTTAAAAAAACTCATCTTTTCACCATGATCATGTAAGATGACAACTGAATGTATGTGATGTATAAATATTATATACAGTATATACACACACAGGTATAAGCCCCCGAGCTGAATTAAAACAGTTTCACTGTTTAGAAAAGCCGATTTGCTCATCCACATATGACTTAAATTCTCCATTCATTGTCAATGGCATTTGTGTTAGGACAAAGTTTGTGTACACACGCACACTAAAGGCTGGACATAGGAGGGACTAGTGCCCCTCAAAAAGCAGAAATAGCTGTTCTTACAACGCGTCACTTCGTGATGCGTTGTAAGCTTGTAGATCAGCTGATTGTAGATCAGCCATTTTTAAGTATAAATGTATAATAAATGCCAGTAATGTCTTGGTATATTTCAGTTATTTGTCATATATGCCCTGTGTGTACACTATTTTATTGTGAAGCCTAAAAGGCAAATGGAATTGTGATTTCTATTCATAATGTTCCAGTTTCCAATGCCAAAAACACAATTAAATTATTAACCCTAACCCTCGCAAATAATTTGTGTGACAATGATGAATCGCCAACTTAACCCATTCAGGACGGAGTCGGGAGTTGGAGTTGGTGTTTTAAGCATTATGTTATACTTAAGCTATTGAAAAATAGCAGATCTACAAGCTCATAGCGTGTGCTGCGCTATGAGCTGATAGACCTGCTATTTTTGAAAAATCATGAAAATGTGGCACAAAACTTTGAATATATATTCAGAGCGAACGTTTTAACTCAAAACCTTGCTTCTGGGGGGTCCCTGGAACAACATATTTTCAGATGGGGGTCGGCGACCAATTACATATATTTTTGGGGTCCTTGACATGAAAATGTCAGGACCTGGACGAATATAAATGTTGCCCACTAAGACGGACGTTCCTGGATGAATCAGAGAGTCCGATTACTCCGATCGAGGCCAGATCAATTTAAGTCATAGCATAACTAGTCAGATCTGGCCCAGAATAAGCTATATTATTTCAACTGGTGAAGACGTCTCGGAAATAACGTAAAGATCATCTCCATATTGGCTGGGATCAGTTCTGAACGTCACCGGAGTCACCGGAGGACGTCATCATGACGTCATTTGGCTTGCTGGGAGGTTTTTCAGAAAACTGTCAGGATTTAGAAGGCATTTGTAGAGTCTACCTCAAGTCTAAATGGGTTAATTGTGTAACCGTGACAGCCCTACCTACCTATAGGCTTGGGCTACTACAGTAATGTACCTTGTCCATGAGGGAGGCCGCCGATCCGTATGTACTGAGGATGTCCTCCAGCCTCTTGCTCATGTCCTCCAGGTGGTCCCCAGAGGCTCTGGAAGAGAAGTGGGCCTGGGCTGGAGCCTGAGGAGCGGGTGAGGACGCTGCCTGGCTGCCAGCGCTCTGCTCCGGGGATAGAGGAGGCACACCGCCGGCCTGAGGGGATGATGATATCACCTCAGCTGCTTTCACCGAGGTTTCCATTGATCAACCCAGGACTGTGTGTGTGGGGAGAGGAGTGTGTGGGGGAGAGAGAGAGAGAGAGAGAGAGAGAGAGAGGAGGGACAGGGAATGAGAGAGAGAAAGACAGATGGACAGATTTACAATGGGGAATGCTTTCCATTTGTAACTCAACAATTCATGGAAATATCCTTGTGTAAGCACACCACATGACATGCATAAACCCCAAGATAGCACCAGTAGACTAGACTAAACTAAAGCATACAGTGTGTATCATTCTACAAATAGCCAACATTTGTCATTTAATAACTACGTAGATTCCATTTCCACCAGCTCAGTGGCAAGTTGTGGTTAGTGTCCACCCTGGGACTGCATGGGAGGTCGGGGTTCGATCCCCCGCCAGGACGGGTCATACCAAAGACTCGGGGGGTGTGTGTGTGTGTGTGTGGGGGTCCATGCGTCATACCCACATCATCAGGTCCAGGGCGTGTACTTGTACATCAAGCTGCCTCACGCCAAGGAAACAGGAGATAGGCTCCTACGGCCCTATTAAATGGCTTGGCAATGCTTACTTAAGTTATTTTAAGTTAGCTACATTCAATTGCATAATTTGGTATATTATAGTATAGATTCAGATTTCAATATTAGACATCTGACTTTTAAACTCCACTCAATAGTAATTGGCACCACACATGAATGAGCTATATGGAGTCATGCAGGACAAAATGTGCTCCAGACCTGTCTCTGAAAAGAATAAAAGTTCTATATGAATTCAGTTTTTTGTGGAAATATCTGCATGAATTATTTGGGATATATAATGTCAATTATTGTATAAATATTGGCCAATTAACCTATAGCCTAATAGTTTTAAATAAACCGGTTTAGGCCTATACAAATCTGTATTTTGTCCAAACAGGCGCTGATCTCAAATAAAATATACAGTAGCCTATAGGTCCAGTCCATTATATCTATATTGGTCCAAAGCTCTAACAAATGGTGCAAGTGTAATTAAGCCGCATGGTGTGGGTGTGAAGTCTCTCAATCTGTCTGTCACACCCTTGTTTACATTTCAATCTAAATGTAAACCTCTACATCCACGTCTGGGTTTGCACTACACTTCACTTTGCAGATATTTACTTTTATCATGTCAAGACAAGACAACAATTCATTGGGATACGCCTACATACAGTAATGAGCAGCATGCGTTGAAATGACGCAGTGTGCCAGTGCATTAAAGTTTAATGGGTGGATAGGATATACTAGCCTACACTACGGTAGGCTAATTGACATCATGGTAGCTATCATAGAATAAATGGATCCGTTTCATTCCTCTCATCATAATGTTCAACAACAACTCACGGAGCATGTGGTTTCCTCGCCCATTTTCTCCCCTGTTGTTGACGTGAACATAGATAGTCTAACATGCTGTAGCGAGGAGGACCATCGCTGTCTTGATGCTGAGAGCCATTTATTCCAATGATATTTAAGCCTCTCCCACCACCAAGATGCTGTGTGTGCGTGTGCGTGTGCGTGTGTGTGTTTGTAGCAGCAGCAGCATCACGTATGTGAAGCTGGCAGAAGCAGCAACAACTATAGGCTACCAGTGTCAGTGTCCCGGCCTACTTTTCAAAATAAAAGTTAAACTGGCAAACTCAGATGTGCCACTGCCTAGTACTGTACTTATTTATATATTTTTGTATTTACACTTTGCTGGAGTATTTTCCAAATTCCAATAATTTGTATTCGACTACGGACTTCTCAAAGGAAAATATTGTGGGCCTACTTTTACTCCACTACAATCAATAGATTATTTTTGTATTACTTTGTAGATTTTGATTAAATCCCTTCTTATACTTTGGCAATTTGAAAATACCTTACAGTAAGCTCAGAAGCTTATGAGCTTGTAGATTTTTATTTTCAAAGGATTTTTAAACATTTTAAGACTCATTCGAGCATGCTATTTTACTTTTGGTACTTTTAAGTACATTTTGATAGTTGATACGAACATACTTTTGTATTTTTCCTCAAGTACATTTAGATTTCCGGACTTTTACTTAAATTACTATTTCATTAATTGCAGTTGATACTTTTGCTATACACACAAAATCGAATGGGCTCTATGTGCACATGCCATTTTGGAAAGATCTTGGGCTAAGCTTAGGCCCCTTCCCTATACTTCCTTCATAGGTGTTACCCGATGATACTAATGAAGGCTCTGTTCCATTCTGGTCAAACAGAGTCAGGGTGCTCCATCAACACTGCTACACCAGTGAGGTCAAGTGTCCTTGAGTGGGTTCCAAATGGCCCCTGAGTGTACAAATGGAATGGACGTGTACACTCTCAGAGTTACGGGAGTCCTTGAAATTAAGATGTTTGAGAACCACTGTACACTAAATGGAACAGAGCGTTAATATCGGTAACACTTATAGGCAAGTATAGGGAAGGGGCCCAGAAGTAAGTAGTGTGCATGAGCCTACTCTATGGCATGAGCCCATTGTGTGTGTGGGTGGGTGTGCGCGCGTGCGTGTGTATAGGCACACATGGTTGAATGGTCTAATTCCAGCCTGATGAGACATTAAGCATTAGCATGGTGGACACAATATATCATCATGTCCCAACATAGCCTGCATGGCATGGCCAGACTAATATCACTGGCACACACTCACTGCGTAGATTAGTCTGGAACTAACACATGCCTATTGCCTACACATACGTCATGTCCTAGAATGAGGGGAAGGGGATCAACGTCACGTGATTCTTTGTTTGATTATTGGCAGAATCTCGGAAAGTTTAGAATATTTGGCGTATTTTGGCAGACTATTTGCATCCAGCTGCACTACTTCACCTGTTGTGCTATGACAAAAAAATAAAAATAAACATAAAATGTAACCATGTGTAGGTTGAAGGTTCCTAGTGCAATTCCAAGCTGCATGTGTTATTTTCTTTTTCTTTTTTTCTTCTTTTTTAAAGATTTGTTTTTTGCCTTGTCTGCCTTTATTGATAGATCATACAAGTGAAGAATGACAGGAAAGAGAGATGGGGAGAGACATCATGCAGCAAAGGTCGTCATGAACGGGACTCGAGCACGTGATGCGCCGTAAGGCCAGAGCCTTGCAATGCGGGCGCCCTGCATGCGTTGTTTTTCACCCATATGAAGCAATAGCT
>NC_136798.1:20982333-20999833 GCF_951216825.1 Electrona antarctica
TGTGGTGGTGTCCAATTTGTGGATGTCAGTAACGAGTTCATACGCATGTTTAAATATCCCTCCATATATATACATGACCTTCCCTAAGACACAGGCTGAGTGGGACCACCTCTCCTCTGGAACAGTGCCGGAAACTACAGGTTTGAACCATTTGTGGGTGTCGACATCGAATGCATAAAGAAAGGTGGAAGTCTCATTTTTTACACATTCCCCCCCGCATGTGTAGATGATATGTTCTTGTTCTATCAATACAGCTGGTTGTTTCCAGTTACCGGTGGGAACATCAAGGGAACTTTCACTTCCAGTTGACGGTAACTTCTTCCAGCGTAAAGAAACAGTGTTAAAAACATGGACATCAATCTGCTGTCTGTCTGGATCAGTATAACAGCCTCCAAAGGAGTACACTTTGCATCCCACTGACACAGCAACACCGTCATGCTGCTTTTGTCCTTCCCGATGCACAGTCCAGCGCAACATTTCTCACACACCAGCACCACCGTGGATGTAATTGGATTGGTCAAGTCTTTCCTGCAGTGTGAAATAGCCGTTCCAGGGATAGGTGAAAGACCCAAAGTCAGGCTTCTCTAACACAGGTAGCAGAAAGTCCTTACTTTAAGAATCTCAAAAAGGGATAAGAGGAAAATGGGAACTGCAAAATAAAACACTGAACTGTTTGATGATCTGTTGGCATGTTCTGTCTAGTGGCCACTATATATGCCCTGATGACATCATTTATGATGCCGGGCTGACAGACACCACCCTGAAATATGCAGCTACTCCTAAATATGGAGTGTGTTGTTGTCTGCCATGTGTTTTAATGGCATCAGGCACAAACAAATCAGCCTGCCATGTGTTTTAATGGCATCAGGCACAAACAAATCAGTTACTGTAGCTCCATGGGCACAAAAGGGGCATGCCCATAAATGGGCATATCAGGGATTTCCATACAGTATATGGGCATACAATGTGGGCATATAAAACCTCTGTTAATGTGTCTTGGTATGACAATCTACGACCACTTACAGTAACTAGAACTGCACTCTGTCGAGTGCCTACGCAAGTACTGTCGACCGCTACAAACTTTCAAATCTCAGCCTCTCTGGTCGGCAGCTTTTTGGCAACAAAAGCGGATTTGCCTTCTCTAGGAGGCTGGTATTTGATGTAAGTGCGACGCATTTGCCTTCTTTAAGAGGCTGGTATTTCATGTATATCCTCTGTTCTCCCGGCTGTAATACTGAAAGTATATCTTCCTTATTTCTCTCTTTAAGTAATCTGCTTGAATGAATTATTTTTCTGACCCTGTAAACAATTGTAATTCTTTCTGAACGATTGTACAACATAGATTGGTTACGTAACCAACAACAACCAATTAGGGACTACAAAGGAAAATGACGTAATTAATCTATGTTTCGAAATCATTTGATGGGTCAAAGGAATCGTATTGGTTGTTAATGTTGTTGTAATTGAGATAGGTTTCATGTTTCGAGGACACAAGTACAGAAGTAGACTATGTATGGCTTATTTGTGTGTATCTCGCAAGTTGGTAGCTCTTGATGAAGCATAACTACTCAGCCAAACAATTTAACATTCTGTAGGAAGAGTACATATTAAAAACAAATACAATCTGATATCTAGTAACATTCTCTGGTTATAACTGGCTGTCAATGGTGACGTAATTACGATATGTTTCAATATTGGTTGGGTAACAGGTAACGTATGTATGATTGTATGTATGTAAACATGTATGTAAGTTGAAAGTATTATACTGTGGTCGACTGGCTTTTTTATGTACGTATGCTTGGTTGGTATCAACGTCCAGTATATATACCTCCAAAGCTCACGTGCATACGTCCCAACACTTTGCTTGCTGCTATGGACTTTCAAATCTCAGCCTCTCTGTAAAACAGTGGAATTAAATACTAAAGTCAGGTTATAACTGGCCGTCAATGGTGACGTAATTACGATGTTTCAATATTGGTTAGCTTAGCTAACAGGTAACGTATGTATGTATATGTAAGTTGTAAGTTGAAAAGTACTATACTGTGGTCGGCTGTCTTTGTTATGCGTATGCTATACTGATTTTGAGTGTGACTTAATGAAGATATGTATCAATGCCGGGGTATAACTGGCTTTTGATGGTGACGTAATAAAGATAGGTTTCAGATTACATACATGTATACATACAGACATTACCGGCTTTAATTCACCCGACACTGAAACATATCCTAATTATACCTCCGAGCATACGCATAAAAAAGCCAGCACGCTCTGCTTGCGCAAGTAATAAGGATATAGCTACATGTTAGTCTGGTTATTATGAATCAATGTCAATACATCATGTGTTAATTTAACCATTTTGTCTTTGCAGTTGCATACATTTGCCAAACTGTAAATCAAATTAGTTGACTTTCAGGAGGCGTAGTTACAGATACTATGTAGGATTCGTAGATTGTGGAATAGTTTTCTGGCTTGAAAGACTAATTTGTAGGTCACACACCAAATTAAACTAATACTGAGGATTTTACTGTTATAAAAGATCACAATAACAGTTATTAATGAAAATCGGGCATGTCATACAGATAAGATAGCCTAATGTGTTTGAACATTGTCATGTGTTGTGAGCTTAAGAATGTGTGTGTGTGTGTGTGTGTGTGTGTGTGTGTGTGTGTGTGTGTGTGTGTGTGTGTGTGTGCGTGCGTGCGTGCGTGCGTGCGTGCGTGCGTGCGTGCGTGCGTGCGTGTGCGTGTGCGTGTGCGTGTGCGTGTGCTTGTACTTGTGTGTGTGTCGATAGCAATAGAATAATAGAAAAGGGCGAGGGACTTTGGGCTGAGTCATCGATATAGAGTCGATAATGCCCATTGGACGGCCGTCTGGCCGATGTCGAGTCGATGATTCCCAGTTGCCTGGCTGATGAGTCGATGATGCAGAGTTGCTGATGGCGAGTCGTCGATGGCGAGTATCAGAGGCAGAGTCTCTGATGCCAAACTTGCAGTGTTGGTGAAGCTTCGAAGGGGCCCGCCATTATGGAGCTATTATTGCGCCAAAAGGTTTGATCGTTTAACAGAAACTGTTCCATCGAAGAAAAAAAAAATTGAAGTTGAAAAGTAAAAATGTAACCTGAAAGTCTCTTATTTTTTTTCTTGAACTTGAAAAAAACCTGAAAATCTCTTTTTTTTTTCTTGAACTTGAAAAATACCAAGATTTATTCAAAAGTTTTTTTTGTATTCAAAAGTTTTTTTCAGTTTAATTTTTAACTTTAATATACATTTAGATTTTTGAGTATATATATTTTTTTTCAGTTTCAGATTTTATTTTTTTCATTCAGATCTTTTTTTTTCATTCAGATCTTATTTTTACAGATTCAAATCGTATTTTTTTGGTTTCAGGTGTGTTTTTTTTTTGCTTCTCACTTTGCCCACTTTCAGGTGCCAAAAAGTTTCAGATTACTTTTGGCACAGATCTTGCATGGGGGTGCGGCCTCAACCCTCCTGCCCCGTGATGTCATCAACCTGCATCCAGGAAATGTAGTTTAGAACAACTCTATGGTTTAGAAGCATACTGGTACCTACAGTTCAGGCAATACTAATAGTACTACTACTACTACTACTACTACTACTACTACTAGGCATAATAATAATAATAATATTAATAATAATAATAATAATAATAATAATAATAATAATAATAATAATAATAATAATAATAATAATAATAATAATAATTTATAATAATAAACACAACCCGTTCCACTGCGCGCACGCACACACGCACGCACGCACGCACGCACGCACGCTTGCATGCACACAGGGCACAGCAATACAGTACAGTACAGTGCAGCACAGTATGGTACAGTGCGGCACAGTATAGTATAGTACAGTACGGTACAGTATTGCACAGTACAGTATTGCACAGTACAGCACAGTACAGTACAGTCTGCTACAGCACAGTACAGCACGGTACAGTACAGTACGGTACAGTATATTGCCACCCCCAGATTTCCCATGGAAATCTGGGGGTGGCAGAGTGTAACGAAGGCTTTCACCTAGAGCTTTAGATGTCATTAGGGCCAGAAGGCTCTGGTGGATATCATGAGAGCATTGTCTGGACAGCATGATGATGCAAGGGCATCGGAGCTATATCAACCCTCCCATAGATGTTGGAGCAGTCGGAGGACGGCAGAGGCTTCGTTCACCGATAGGATATCGAGATGAAAGTGCAAGCTGACAGACCAGAAGTCCAGGTTAAAGTGCAAGCTGACAGACCAGAAGTCCAGGTTCATAGGGACCGAAGTAGTCCAGCAAGGAGGCTGGACGGTCACTCTCGCAGAAATGACCATGAGCATAACCGGAGACGAACAGTCATCATGCATGGTACGGTAGTAGCACCCAATTCTGCCGATCGTACACCAAGTAACCAGCAAGATGGCATTACTGTAATAGCGGCACACACCATCTTGGGGTATGCGGCAGGTTCAAACGACGAGATTTGATATGACAGATGAAGCTGTGTTATCAGCAATGGACGTCGTCATCAGGCAAGAAACTGTAAACTACAGACTAGGAGTGAACTGTGGTGGAAGGCACCCTCTGGCTTTTCACAGTATTAATAGGAGCCGGTTGAACCGGAGAGCAGATGAACCTTTGCGGAACCCTAGGACACCTAAGATCGAGACGGGACCGGATTTACAAGAGGAATTACCGCAGCCAGCTTTTACAATCTTGACTATAAGCAGGAGAGTCCTTGCATGTGGGCTATCCACCGCCTAAAGGGAGAAATGTCATGTTAAAGGTGTGCAAAGTTCTAATTTGCAATTGTGGCAAAGTAATGGAAGTATATGCAGTTCTGGATGATGGTTCAGGGCGAACCATTTTGTTACACACAGTTGCCAAGCAGGTCGGGAAGGGTCAACCTGAAGAGTTGCGTATCAGAATCATGAGAGATCTTCAAGTTTTGCACGGGGTGGCTGTATCTTCCGAGGTATCTCCTGCCGTACAGCCAAACCAAGTCAATAATATTGAGGGAGCATTGATCGCCAAATAGCTTGGATTGTGAGCATACACAGATCGTCAGCAGACTAATGGAGAGAGATTAACATCTTCGAGAGCTTCCCTTGCTGGATAACTACCAGGCCTGGCCTGTTAGAACCTAGCCGAAAGAAAGGAAAATTGTCTGAGTCTTCTGGATGCGGTATAGATTTCAACGTGAAATCTGGGGTGGCTGTAACGAAGACTCTGACTAGGACGTTGGGCTATATGTCATATGACATGTTTAGTATGACAATCCCTATATTTGGGCCCGAGCCGACCTAGTGCTGATATCAGATAGATATGGTAGAACCATATATGGATAGATCTAACTGGCTTAGTCATCGTGACAAGCCTGGTCGGAGAATATATAGAGGGTCGGCTTCAGGGAGAAGGCAGAAGTCAAAGCATCCTGGTTTAAGTTCTAACCGGACACCACTGCGGGGGTCCTAAGCTAAGTAATCAGCAATACAGCCTTGAGCTATTTTATAACAGGCCTATACACCGTATATCTAGGTGTGCCCTGAGATTTTTAGGCTATGAAAAGTGTGCCCTGGGACAAAAAAGGTTGGGAAACACTGCAGTACAGTACAGTACAGTAATGTACTGTACTGTACAGTATGGTAAGGCACAGCACAGAACAGTACAGTATGGAGCAGTACAGTAGCGTACAGTACAGTACGGTACAGTATGGGACAGTATTGTACAGTACAGTACAGTACCGTATAGTACAGTACAGTATGGCACAGTTCAGTATGATACAGTACGGTCCAGTACGGTACATTATGGTACCGAACCATACAGTACGGTACAGTACAGTACAGTACAGAAGAGAAGAGAGCAGAACAGAGGAGAAGAGAGCAGAACAGAGGAGTACAGTACAGTACAGTGGAGTACAGCACAGTAGAGTACAGTGGAGTACAGTACAGCACAGTAGAGTACAGTGGAGTACAGTACAGCACAGTAGAGTACAGTGGAGTACAGTACAGTTGAGTACAGTACAGTGTAGTACAGCACAGTACAGTGGAATACAGTACCGTGGAATACAGTACAGTACAGCGGCGTACAGTACAGTACAGTACAGTACAGCATAGTACAGAGCAGTACAGTACAGTGGAGTACAGTACAATACAGTACAGTGGAGTACAGTGGAGTACAGTACAGTACACTACCGTACAGTACAGTACAGTACAGTACAGTGGAGTACAGTACAGTGGAGGGAATACAGTACAGTAGAATACAGTGGAGTACAGTACAGTACAGTTGAGTACAGTACAGTGGAGTACAGCACAGTACAGTGGAGTACAGTACAGTGGAGTACAGTACAGTTGAGTACAGTACAGTGGAGTACAGCACAGTACAGTACAGTACAGTACAGTACAGTACAGTACAGTACAGTACAGTACAGTACAGTACAGTACAGTACAGTACAGTACAGTACAGTGGAGTACAGTACAGTACAGTACAGCAGAGTACAGTAGAGTATAGTGTAGTACAGTAGAGTACAGTGTAGTACAGAAGAGTACAGTACAGTGTAGTACAGTACAGTACAGTGTAGTACAGTACAGTACAGCAGAGTACAGTACAGTACAGTACAGTACAGTACAGTACAGTACAGTACAGTACAGTACAGTACAGTACAGTACAGTACAGTACAGTACAGTACAGCGGAATACAGTACAGCGGAATACAGTACAGTACAGTACAGTACAGTACAGTACAGTACAGTACAGTACAGTACAGTACAGTACAGTACAGCAGAGTACAGTGGAGTACAGTACAGTGCAGCACAGTAGAGTACAGTGGAGTACAGTACAGTTGAGTACAGTACAGTGGAGTACAGCACAGTACAGTGGAGTACAGTACAGTACAGTACAGTACAGTACAGTACAGTACAGTGGAATACAGTCCAGTGGAATACAGTACAGCACAGCGGAGTACAGTACAGTACAGCAACGTACAGTACAGTACAGTACAGTACAGTACAGTACAGTACAGTACAGTACAGTACAGTACAGTACAGTACAGTACAGTACAGTACAGTACAGTACAGTGGAATACAGTACAGCACAGCGGAGTACAGTACAGTACAGCAACGTACAGTACAGTACAGTACAGTACAGTACGGTACGGTACGGTACGGTACGGTACGGCACGGCACGGCACAGCACAGCACAGTACAGTACAGTACAGTACAGTACAGTGAAATACAGTACGGTACGGTGGAGTACAGTACAGTACAGCACAGTACAGTGGAGTACAGTACAGTGGAGTACAATACAGTACAGTACAGTAGAGTACAGTACAGTACAGTGGAATACAGTACAGTACAGTACAGTACAGTACAGTACAGTACAGTACAGTACAGTACAGTACAGTACAGTACAGTACAGTACAGTACAGTACAGTACAGTACAGTACAGTACAGTACAGTACAGTACAGTACAGTGGAGTACAGTACAATACAGTGGAGTACAGTGGAGTACAGTGGAGTACAGTACAGTACAGTGGAGTACAGCACAGTGGAGTACAGTACAGTACAGTACAGTACAGTACAGTACAGTACAGTACAGTACAGTACAGTACAGTACAGTACAGTACAGTACAGTACAGTGCAGAGGACTACAGTACAGTACAGTACAGAGGAGTACGGTATACTATTCCCGCTAGGTTGCCACATTTACGACATCCAAGCAACTTGGTATATAGAAACATTGCCACTTGCCATGCTTGCTTTTAGACGGAAATAAAAACAAGCAAAACAAACAATAGGGCCACTCAGCCAGGTTGCCAACTTTGCACTTTCCAAGCAACTGGATATATGAAAACATCATGGTTGCCATGTTTGCTTTTCCAAGTAAAAAAACCAACCAAAAAAACAGTATCGAGTATCGCCCTTCCGCTATTGCCTTCTTCCCATTTGCGACGTGTGGCGCTAGGATGAGCGGGCCGAAGGCCCGCGAAATTCTAGATGATTCTTTAAAAAAAGTGTACAGTATTTGTTAAAATGTCTTTTTTATGTGGACACCCCCACCAGTTCATTAAGTATGCCTGGTTTGCCTAGTGGGTGGTGATCCACCTGAACTGAAGCCACACCCACAGCTGTTGTTGTATGATACAGGGGGAGGGGATAGGGGAGGGGCTGATATTGTGATGTTTTTTCATTGGCACGTTTGACTGCCAAGGTTTCAGCTTCCAGGAAGAAACCCTAAATACAAAGGGAAGACATCATTGCATATAAAAAACACACCAAGGGGTCTAATGAAGTAGTGTCACCACATAAACGTATGAAAAACTGGAAAAAATCACGGCACTCCATCTTTAAATGGGGTGTAAAATCTTGCTAGGGATGTGTAGAAAAACCTGCAATGTTACAAATATATGTAGTAGTATCTGAATCAGGTAAGTCGTCTCTCACCAAGCTTGGACAGCCCCTTGAGATTAGCTGCCATCTTATAAATGTCGTCATTGAGGCCGGTCTTCATCTCCTTCTGGAACAGTTTGTCAAGCTTGTACCGGTCGGAAAATGCCACGTCCTTCAGCAAGATCTTGCTGTTGGAACAAGAGCAAAGTGGTCACACATACAGTAAACAGTTAGTTAAGACACTGACTCAAAACATACATGAATATATCACTCATCAGTACATACAGTAGGTGAAAACACATACACCACTCTTGTACATCACAAATACACAACAGAATGATGCAGTCACATGTAAACACATTTGACATAAGGTAGTTTCAAGTAATTTGAGGATGACATATGATTTTTGTAAGATTTTTGCATGTGTGATGTTTGGCAAATTTGTTTAGGAGTAATATAAACATGTTTTTCTTTTTCTTTTTTGTAACCATTTTCTTCATTTTGTTGAGGAAATGCAAAGCTAGATCATCATAGCATCTCTGAGGAGAGAATTCTGGATGAGCAGCACATTTGCAGCATTTTGTACGAAACGGGACTCCTGAAAACTTTGGAAGGTAATCTTAGAGAATCAGTGTAGAATCTGAGAAATCCAACAGACTTGTCTTGATCATATGACTACAGAGATGATGTGTACCGATTTGTGTGAGATTTGGATGAAATCTGTGACTAACATAAACAATGTGTTTTGCAGAAATCAGCCTCATGGTGGCGCTATAACCGGAAGATGTGGAGGGATCCAGGGAAAATGTTTTTACATGGCCTCTAGGGAGTGTGCATACAAAGTTGTACACAGATCGATGCAGTTATAGGTAAAAACAGGAATTGCCCTGTTATTGAGCACCGAAGTCTGACGTCAATATTGGTAGAGGGCGCAAATCCACAGGTTCATGTACTTTTTATTTGCATTGTAATCCCCATAGGGGGATTTTAGATCGCCTCATATAATAACTGTGTTTGAAAAATAAACATGTCATCCCGGCCGTTACACTCATATGGATATGAAGAATCAACTGACTGAGAGAAAACACGATTGTTACTGCTACTGATTACTGAATTAGTTACATTTTCGCTAGAAACAGACTGTATCATATATGAGTGACTGACAGTTGCAAACGATTTCACCTCCCTGACAATAACGCAGAGACAGCTTGTTTATTTTTGGACCACAAACCACGATGCTTATATGAAACGATTTTAAGATGACCCCATGTTATTCTCCATAGAGAAATTACTTCCGTGAAACAGGCAGAACCAGGGGATGAGCGAGTGATGTCAGGACTTTGGCGCTCTATAGCGCCACCGTGAGGCTGATTTGGAAAAAGGAATTGTGGAATGTCGTCCTCGGCCTAGTGAAAATGTGCACACTGTGTTTATGATTTGTGGCATTTTGTTCGAAACGGACCAATCATGTGAGCTTTGGAAGCCAATCTTAGCCAATCAGGATGGAAGATGGGAAACGGTGCAGATCCGTGTTGATCACATGACTAGTATGGAGATAGTGTATACCGAATTGTGTGATGTATGGATAAAATGTGTACGAGTAATCTACAGAAATGTGTTTTGCCAAAATCTGCCTCATGGTGGCGCTTTAACAGGCCGTTGTGGAATATTTGGGGCAGAGGTTCGTCGTTGGCATCCAGGGAGTGTGTGTGCACAGTTTGGCATGGATCAGGCGAACGGTGCCGGAGATTAGCTGGTAACGGACAGATGGAAGGACGGACGGACGGACGGACGGACGGACGGACGGACGGACAAACACACACACACACACGGACGGAGTGTGTGTTCGGCCTGGTGGAGACAATAATTGTCAAGAAAATGACATGATTTCGTTTTTCCAAGAAAGAGACGATTGTGTGGGCTACATATGTGCAGTACAGAAACTGGTCAATAGAGGGCGCTATTGAGTATGATCTTTGTGAATGGGAGACAATTAAGTCACACACAGAGGATATGAAATCAATCTGAGCATGAACTTCTGTGCATATGAAAAGTGTTGCAGATTCAGAATTTAAAATGAAGGCAAATGAAAACTGACACTGGACTTTATTGTGGATGATTTTGCAAAAAAGCAGCAGAACCAAAGGGGAAAAATGCATTGCAGCCAGTGGATCTCAGAGTGGGGTTTGAGGACCTCCATGGGTCCATGCAGGGGTTCCTTGGGATCTAATATAGCATCGGTTAAACCACTTTAACCCTATTCAAAAAAAGCCCATCTACAAGCTCACAATGCATCACCCCGATGTGCAGGTTGGAGCAAACCATATGCAATGGGTCTGGTCCACAAGATTCGATACTCCACCAAGATACCCATGTACCTGTCTAGATACTTCCTTAATGTTAACAAAGTCCACACCCACAACACCAGAGGGAGTGCAACGAACCATGTACAACCCAGATTCGGCACAAACAAGGGACTAAATTATTTTCGCTCCTATGCCACCAAAATGTGGAACGCCCTACCAACAGTCATTAAGACATGCAAATCCCTAGACTCCTTCAAAACCGCTCTCAAAGGGCACCTACAGACGGCTGCAATTCGAAACTGGCCCCCGTAAAAATCTGAATCCCCCACCACCCTCCCCCCCTTTTTTCCCCCCTCACTGTATATGTCTCTTTTCCCTTTTTTTGAGTGGTGTAAACCACTCCTACAACTGGCTTTGTTAGTGCAGAAAAAATTAGCATGGTTGCTATGTTCACCCTGTTCACCCGGGTGAACAGGGTTTTTTTTCTGTGCAGAAAAAATGAGCATGGTTGCTATGTTCACCCTGTTCACCCGGGTGTGATTTCATTACGTCAGACATGATTTCATTACGTCAGACAGGCTATATAAGACCTTACACCACTCAGTTCACACAGGTGTGATTTTTACCTCTATGATGAATTCCTGTTCTGTTCTTTGACTATATAGAAGTGTCTATTTGTATGTCTCTAAATGTTTTGATGAATTGAACATGGTGGACCCTCTTGTAAACAAGTGTAATGCTTAATTGGGTCGTCCACTCACAGTTAACAGTCTTTGTATTGAGTTTGTGCTTGCAATGTACTGTAATTCTGCAAACTGTTAATACATATTTCAATCAATCAATCAATCAAGGCATTGCATGGTTTGCTCCACCATCGGTGTATGAATGTGTGTGTGAATGGGTGAATGTAATGCACAATCTATGAAAAGCGATCTGGATAAAGGCGCTATATAAATGCACCATTTACCATTTATCAAACACAACAACACAAATCTAGTATGTCCCTGGCATATGGGGGTCCGTTCCTAAATACATATTAATTGATTGAATGCACCATTTACCATTTATCATGATGTAACACATTGTGAGCTTGTAGATCAGCTCTTTCAAAAAATATAATTTATATTTTCTCTCTCTCTCTCTCTCTCTCTCTCTCTCTCTCTCTCTCTCTCTCTCTCTCTCTCTCTCTCTCTCTCTCTCTCTCTCTCTCTCTCTCTCTCTCCATGGCTATGGGGATCCAAACGTTTGAGAACCACTAGCTTAAGCCAATTGTATGATTAATTGTATTATTGATTTAGGCAAAGTCTTCCTGTGTGACACCATAACTTGCAGTCAATTGTTTTTCAGACTTTGGTTTTCTTTATGGCAGAGATGGCTTAAACCAGGGGTCTGCGACCCCTTTGTATTTTCTTAGTCAGTGTGCCATATCAACATTAAGTTTAATCACGAAAATGTCAACAGATTTTCATTGTCCATATACATAGCAGCCATTTTTCCTAACATTTTCTTTCACATAGGAAACTGTAATGACCATTAGACTATAATAACCCAATAACCCTATAGGCTACACATCATGTTTGCATGCATTTTCTGCTTGATCTTTGATCCTCATGTTTACCAAGACTAAGGGGGGGGCGGTGATTTTCGATTCTGTCCCTATCCGTACCGGTACATAACTCGGATGGGACTGAGTCGGCTGAATGTGAATTCGCAAAACACTCGGGCACAGCGACTAGGCCGTGCTTCTCGTGGCTCAAGGCACCTTCAGACAGCTCTAAATTGGTTTTCAATCGAACTGGTTTTCCCATCATACTGTGACATATCCAGGTCAATTTGTTACTGTGTTGGCTTTGTATGTGCTGTTCGAAGATCTGTATTTACATCACTTGAGTGTTTGATCAGTAACAGGGGTCTCTCTGTCTCTCCAGCTCATGTTGGCTTGGTGGACCTTTTTGTTAAAAATCTATAAACATAAAATTAGTGGACATTACCTACCAGAAACACTGAACCAGGGTTCACTCTGGTCCCGAGGAAGTCAAGGCGAGTACACCCCATCATGGTCACTGACCTTGACTATGCAGATGACATCGCCCTAATCTCGGATACAGTCGAGAAAGGAAGGGAGCTACTACTGGCAGTAGAAAAGGAGTGCAGGAAGATCGGCCTCAAGCTCAATGCCAAGAAAACAAAGGTAATGACAGTCAACACCGAGGACAAAACCATTGCCACTGCAGACAGGGCGGTGCTCGAGCGAGTCGAGGACTTCAAGTACCTCGGAGCCTGGAATACCTCAACTGAACAGGATCTGAAGGTTCGGAGAGCACTTGCCTGGAAAGCCTTGCACGGGATGAGGAGAGTGTGGAAATCAGATATGGGAGAAGACCGTAAGAGGCGGCTGTTCATAGCTACTGTGGAGTCAGTACTGCTGTATGGGGCTGAGACATGGACCCTCACAGTACAACAGGAAAAAGCCCTGGATGGAGTCTACACAAGAATGCTACGAATGGCACTAGGTGTCACATGGACGGACCGCATCAGAAATGTAGACCTCATATGGGGACCTACCACGGGTCACGGACAAAGACAAAGAGAGAAGGATGGGCACTGCGTCAGGCACCCAGAACTTGAGGCAAGTAAATTGACCCTATGGGAGCCAACCCAGGGCAAAGCCAGGAGGGGAAAGAAGCGTACCACCGTGCGCTTGTAGACGTGCTGCGGCGCAACAGCTTGGCTGACAACACTGCACGGACTTGAACTCATGCTTCCTTCATGCATGAGTGTCCAAGTCACTCCTTTGCACCTGACAGGGGGGAGTTTCCCTGGTTGGATGTAGCGCGTGGAAGGAACACGTTATTCCAACCAGTTCCTTTCCCCTCCATCAGGCACCCCGGCTGGCCAGGGGGAGGCAGTTTAGAGACCAGGATTACTGCATGATTTTTGTGAGGGTACCTACCCTATAGGGGACACGGGGAGTCGGGAGAACATGCAAACTCCACAAAGAGAGGCCCTTTCACCAACCCCGCTTCGGGTATGGGCACTGATGACACAGAGGAGAGAGCACGCCGCCAGCGCCCACAGCGTCCCGAGCGGGAATCGAACCCAGGACCTTCTAGCTGTGAGGCGACAGCACTACCGACTGTGCCACCGTGCCCCCCTTCCCCTCTTTTCAAACACAGATAAAGTGAGTGAAGGGCCAAACCTCGAAACAGTGCTGGATTATATATATATTTACAGATGGCCGGGTGTGCCCCCCTGAGTGTAATATTTTGACCATGTGTCTTCTAGATGAAGAACTTTCTTCTCTCTCCATGTCAATATCTTCAATCAACAACCTATTTTTGAGGGGCACCTCCTATATACAGCTTTTGTCCCCACACGTCTCAATATTTGCCATTGACAATGAAAGGAGAAATCAGGTCAAATGTCCGCCAAATATGACGTAGATCTTGCCCCCACGTCTCAGTATTTGCCATTGACAATGAAAGGAGAAATTAGGACAAATGTCTGCCAAATATGACGTAAATTTAAGCAACCAATCACATAAATTCAGTTGTTCATGAGATGATGTATAATGATAAGAGCGCCCCTCACTTCACACGGGTGTGATTTTTAAGTGTAATTTTGCTGTTGGTATTCTGGATGCATTTCATTGCTGAGAAGTTAATCCATACGCTTCCAGTAGGCAGCGCATGGCTGCCAGTAGGCCTACTGACAATCAGTCAGTAGGCTAGCTCAAGCCCTCAAACAGCAGCTAATGGTGCCAGGGTTGATCTCTCCAGGGGGAGCCTATTGTCTTTCTGTACAATTGATGAAGACGAACTCCGAAAAACCATATCTCAGCTGACATCATCCTCCTGTTCATTGGACACAATTCCCACCACCTTTCTCAAAGAGGTTTTAGACAGTGTGATTGGAGATATCCTAAAAATTGTAAACAGCTCTCTACAATCAGGCGTCTTTCCAGACTCACTGAAGACGGCTGTAGTTAGGCCCTTACTCAAGAAACACAATCTTGATCCCTCTGTGCTGGGTAACTACCGCCCCATTTCTAATCTGCCCTTTCTGGGCAAGGTTTTAGAAAAATGCATCTTTCATCAATTGGATGTGTTTCTACAGAACAACAATGTGCATAACAAATTCCAATCTGGCTTTAGGAAAGGCCACAGCACAGAAACAGCACTTGTAAAAGTAATGAATGATCTTAGGGTGTCTGCTGACAAGAAACATGTTTCCGTTCTTTTACTTCTAGATCTAACGGCTGCATTTGACACGATTGACCATTCAATTTTAATACAGCGTCTGGAGCACTGGGTAGGCCTGTCTGGCACGGCCCTGTCCTGGTTTTCCTCCTACCTAACAAACAGAAGCTATTTTGTCAATCTAGCTGAGTTTGACTCAGACAAACACAACATCAGTTCTGGTATTCCACAGGGCTCAATTCTTGGTCCTCTGTTATTCTCCCTGTACATACTGCCATTGGGAGAACTCATTACCAATCACGGAGTCAATTTTCATTTCTATGCTGATGATACCCAACTATATCTTTCTGTAGATCCAGATGATCTCTGTGCCTTAGACCCGCTGTTGACCTGTCTGTCTAGCATTAAATGCTGGATGAGTGAGAACTTTCTCAAGCTAAATGAGGATAAGACAGAAGTTCTCATAATCGGTTCTAGTGAGCAGAAAGAATCGATAAAAAGCAGACTTGGCAACCTGACTGTAGAAAGTAACAGTACAGTAAAGAACTTGGGGATCACTATTGATTCTGAACTGAATTTTAATTCACACATTAATCATGTTACCAAGATTGCCTTTTTTCATCTTAGAAATATTGCAGGAATCAGAGCCTATTTGTCACTGGACGATGCAAAAACGCTAATCCACGCCTTTGTTTTTTCTCGGCTTGATTACTGCAATGCACTTTTTTCTGGATTGCCTAAGAAATCAACTGACAGATTACAACTTGTCCAAAATGCAGCAGCCAGAGTCTTAACTAGAACTAAGATGAGAGAACATATTACTCCAGTCTTGGCCTCATTGCACTGGCTTCCGGTTGTTTTTAGGATTGATTTTAAAATTCTTTTACTTGTTTATAAAGCTCTCAATGGTCTCGCACCTTCCTACCTACATGACTGCCTGCCGAAATATGTCCCAAACCGCCCCCTAAGGTCTTCCACTGCTGGCCTGCTCGCTTTGCCTAAAAAAATGGCAACTAAAAAATACGGGGAAGCAGCTTTTTGCTTCTACGGGCCAACGGCGTGGAACAAACTCCCACTGTACCTTCGACAGGCAGCCTCTGTAGACATTTTTAAAGCTCAGCTCAAGACCCACTTTTACACCCTTGCTTTTAATTGATTTATCTGTCTTTTTAAAAAAAATGTTATTCATGTCCTCACTGTATTGTTTATGCCTTGCCTTTCTTTTCTTTTTTGTGTAAAGCACTTTGAGCTGCATTTCATGTCATGAAAGGTGCTATACAAATAAAGTTTTATTATTATTATTATTATTATATAATGGCCTCTTTGTATAATATACAAAAAAGCTGTTTTATATATTATTCTTAAAAGTAAACACTTTTTTAAATTTTAATGTGGACACCACATTCTCTCTTTTGCTATTGTACAATGTAACCCACATGTAATTCATAACAGCGACATTGATAAATAAGGGTTCAAATGGAAATGGTTTCATAATGTTTAGAATCAACAGTAAAAGTGTACACGTACAATAACCAACATCCATTTAGGTCATTTTGACTGTTTTGTTTTAGATTATGAAGTTTATTATCTTTGCCCATGAAGCTTTCAGAAGGTTCCCCTTCCATGACCATCACCAGTCTATCATCTCAGACATTTGAAACAAAAATCCTTTCTCTCCATCCACTACCATTGAAAAAACATGTTTTTCAGTTGTTTCGTATTGATATTCTGTGAATTAAATTATTATTTTAAACTTGGTGTCAGTAAAAAGGAAAATCACAGGTGCAGCATGGTGACTGGGCATATCATGTTTGTAGTTTTATCAAAAACTTATGTTTTAGCAAATTCAACATAAACAAGGCGGAACCAGGGTGGAACAAGGCCAGTTGGTTAGACAGAGGAGGAGCGACGCTCGCTCGCCGTTGGTCTGTCTTTGGGCAAGCTCTCTCGCCTCGGAGCGACGTGTCCGGCAAGATGTCCGCAGCAGTTGTTAACCTGGCGACTTATCCAGTTACAGTTCCAATTTGGGTCTAGTTGTGCAGTGCACACTGCAGCTAGTGCCCCACTAATTGACCCACAGTACCTGAACCATTTGAGTTGAGTAATTGATGGTGATTTATTGTCCTTATGACCTGTTGTACAGGGTACCTATATATGGATACCTATATGTATCCAATATTTGAGTCTGTGCAAACAGACCACTAGGGGGCGCTCCCAGCGTGTTTGCACAGCTTTTTGAAATCATTATACCCATACCTAACACCACAGCAAAATTCAAAAACTAGTCACCAAAAGCCAAATCTTTACAAGTGCGACCCCAGCTAGCTGTGCTTCTTCACGACGCAGCAGCACACCCCAATCATTTTTTCATCTTCATCCCCATCTTTCCTGTAGACTGAAGTAGTACAAACAAGGTAGGTGACGATTAGCTAAGTATCATCAATAAGCAGGCAAAATCATACATTTTTTGTGGAAATATATATAATTACTAATAGCTACTTAAATGGGGGTGTAAAACCTTGCCTAGGCCCTACCAGGCAAGGACGCATGGTCACCGACACTGTATCTGTAGAAAAATCTATGTTACAAATATAATATGTGTAGTGA